>NW_022589749.1:8696892-8788752 GCF_004348235.1 Phoca vitulina
ATGTATAGGAAGTATTTAATTTTAATGTACTGACTCAAACTTTGTCCGGTGAATGAAGGTATATGTTACAAAGAACAGATATAAATGATGTCAATTATGGCAACTCCTCTTGGAGGATAACAAATGAATTTGCTGGAAGAGGGAGGCTGGTGGAAAAGGAGAGAGTAGAGCAAAATCAACAAAGATTTACTGTCTACTATGTGCTGGGTACTGTCCTAGGCATTGGGGATACAGCAGTAACAAAGCAGACAGGGCCCCCCCACTTTCATGCGGAAGAAGAACCATCAAGAGGACATATCAATGAGTAGGATCACTTCAGATAGTGACAGTACTCTGAAGAACACGGCATCTCATGATGCACTAAGAGTGACCTGGGTGGGGGTGGAACTACCTAGATCGGGGGGGTCAGGGCAAGAAGGTCTCCATGAACAGGAGATACCTGCCTTGAGGCCTGGCTTATCTGAATTTCACTTCCTAAATCTGTAAAATGGAGAGAAGGACACATACCTCATGAGGTTCTTCAAAGGCTAAACGGGGCAAGTTTATAAAACACTGGGATAGTCTTGATATATACATTTAATAAATGATAGCTACTGGTATTAATGTGATAGTAAGTGTAATTTTATAAGTTAATGACAAAAGTAAAGGACCTAGAACCCTAGGGGTTGTCACTGCTGATGGGTTTGGTAACTTGACTTTTTCAGAGACCCTCAATGGACTTGTCCAGGCTGCCCCCGTCTCTCCGCGACCCGTCCCCTATTCCTGGACAAGCAGAGGAGATCCAGCTGTTAACTGACGAAGTGGCTCCCAGATCCAGCAACAGCCCAAACTGGTGCCAGTGTGGACACTGCCTCCCGTCCCAGCTCCCCGACAGCCACAGACGCCTGGAAGAACTGTGCTGTCGGAAAGAGGCGGGTGCCTGCATCACCACCTCAGAGCCCTTCCGGAAGCTCGTCTTGTCCCGACAGCTCCTGCAGTTCCTGCTGCTCTACCAGGAGCCCTTGCTGGAGCTGGATGAAAACTCCAACCGCCGGCTGCGGCACTGTGCCTATAGGTGCTACACCACCTGGCGCTTCGGCTCCCAGGACCTCGCCGACTTTGCCATCCTGCCCAGCTGCTGCCGCTGGAGCATCCGCAGAGAGTTTCCCAAGAGTGAAGGCCAGTACACCGGCTTCCAGAGTCCTTACTGATGGCACGGGGCTGAGCAGGCGTGTTAACGTTTCCTTTGTTTGCACCCTGAGCTTGACCTGCAAAGATCTGCGGCCAAATGTTCAACCAAAGGGAAATGTGTTTTCTGCTCCTGCAGCTCTAGATGTGTCAGAGAGCAGACTGAACAAACAAATAAACCAGAATCCCTCAGCACGGACTGAGAGTCGAGAGATTCAGATCTGCGTCTCAGTTCTGTCCCTAGGAAGTTGTGTGATCCTAGGCTTTTAACTCTGTGCTTCAGTTGCCTTCCTACCCCAACTGCGATCCCACAGAGATGTCGGGAGGACAAATTGAGTGAGCGTACACGAACTTTCTTGTTAATGCACAAAGAGCTACATGAATGCGAAGCAGCTCCTTATGAGGCCAGACTGGGATAACGTACAACTATGAACAAACCCTTTGGGTGCTGGTTGGAGACTGTGGAGGATTAATGGTGGCCACAAATTCTTGGGCACCTGACCCTCAGGACCTAAGGGTTATGTCTCCTCCTCTTGCATGTGGGCAGCTCTGATCGCTTTATCCAATAGTGGAAGTGACACTGTGCCGGCTTCGGGGTCTTGGTCTTGAGGCTGGCAGCTTCCACTTCCGGTCCTGCCCACGTCTGCTGTGAAGGAAGCTTGCCCCCATACCAAAGTCTGACTCTCCTCAGACCACCCTACTGTGAGGAAGCTCCAGAAGCCACATGGAGAACAGAGATGCCTGACCAGTTCCCAGCTTCCAAGCCATCCAAACGCAGTCACTGGACATGGGAGAGAAGCCTTCAGATGATTCCACGCCCTGCTACCATTGGACTGCCACTGCATGAGACGCCTCCCAGGTTACCCACAGAACAAAACTGTTGTTTTAAGCCACTAAGTTTCAGGTTGTTCGTTATGCAGCAACAGATGACTGGGACAGAGAGCAAGCGTGACTCACTGGAACACAGACTCAGCCATACCTTCTGTGGTTCTAGGGTTCTTAGGGAGCCTGGACCACCCCTGAAGCCCCACCAGGGCTTAGGTCTCTGTTCGGCAGTCCTGTCAGGGCTGCGGACCAAATGGGGTAACCCACCAGACCAGCCCTGGAATCCATCCAATCTAACTGCTGAACTACCCAATACATTTTAACACACAGCCTATTACTATGACTGGAAGTAGCTACTGCTGTTAAAACGGAAAAAGGCCACCTTTATGCCTTTAACATCCTGTACTTTGCAGCCAATTAGAATGGACGCAGTCTGGATGCTACTTAAAAAGCAACTCACACCCAAACCTTTACCATTTCTGTACATCGACCACTAAGAATATGAAAATGGATAGTCAGGTTTTAGGATCCTCCTTCAGGATTTCCTTTTCATGGTTTTGGTATTAGAATTGATTATTTCTAAACAACTCTTTTAAAGAATAAATAGAGACCACTATTCAAGACAATAACTGATGAAGGATGTATGAGTTTTCTTAATACATATTCTAAGATGTGCCATTTTGATACTTTTTAAAAACCAGATGCTTTCTACTGTATTCATGTAAAGTAAATACGAGCAAAACACTTCTTTTTTTGACCCAGGATTTTATGTGGCTTTAAACTCAGGAATAAACTAGGCCAGACTGAACTTTCATTTTTTTTTTTTTACTATCTTTCAGAGATAGTAGATTATATATGACTTCTTATATGTATGATATATATTTAAAAGTGGATTATGTATGACTTCTTCAGAATTTAAATTTTTACTCTTAGAATTCTATGTACAAGCTACAGATTTCCATTCTGATAAACCTCTGAAACTTTATACCTTTATTTTATTTTATTTTTTGGTGCCTTATCCCTAGTGTGTTTCTATCACCTCTAGAGGCCCCAAATGGAGTCAGAATTTGGAATGACAATTAGTCACTGGATCCACCTACTATCCTCCTTCACCTTCCCCACAGATGCTTTAGGTGAGAGGGTGATGTGTTATGTCAATGGTGTGTAAAATGTCTGACACTTCATACAATAACATGCATCATATTTGTATCTTGTTTTTAGTCTACTGCATAAAATAATGTCATTAGCAAAGGCATCCCAAGGAGAATCACAGTTTGTAGGACCTATTTTCTTATACTTAAATCCATTATTCTATATGGTAATTGCCCAGTATTCACTACTTCATGTCTGTATTAGAGATCTTTCTAGTAACATTAGCTGGTTTCATGTAGAATTGGTAAAGAACTTGCATTTCTCTCTTCAGAGGGCACCAGTTTTCAAACACTTCCTAATTCTAGTTTGGCAATGTACGTGTCTTAACTAGGTAATATGTTTTGATAAGAAAATATCAATGTTTTTATTATAAAAAATAATGTATAATTTGATTACTGAAGTGTTCCTTTTACTTCCTTTTCTCAGGAGATCCCCAAATCACAATTCATTCATTGACACTTTCATTCAACATATATTCATTGAGGAACTATGACATAATAAGACATATATTCGGTCTCTACTCCCAATTCCTGACACAGAGCTCCTAAATCCCTTAGAATTTGCTGGGTGATAAGAGTGTGTTGTGTTCTAACGAGGCAACTCTTGGTGGGCTCCTAACTTCAGGATGGGGGCTGATTGCCAGAAAGACCAAGCCATGATCAGAAGCTTAGAACTTTGAGCCCCACTCTCTCATCCTCCAGAATGGAGAGGGGTTGGAAACTGAGTTAACAACTGATTGTGCCCAAGTGATGAAGTCCCCCTAAAAATGTCTCAATTATGAGATGTGGAGAGCTTCTGAATTGATGAACACATCTACATGCTAGTGCTGTACCCTAACTCCACAGGGACAAGCATCTGTGCTCAGGACCCTTTTGGACCTTGCCCTATGTACCTCTTCATCTGGTTCTTCGTCTGTATCATTATATCCTTTATAATAAACCAGTAAATACAAACAAAGGTTTCCCTGAGTTGTATGAACCATTTGGGCAAATGACTGCACCTGAGAAGGGGGCTATGGGAACCCCCATTTCTTAGCCAGTTGGTCTGAAGTACAGGCGACACCCTGGGACTTGCAACTGGCACCTGAAGTGGAGGACAATCTTGTGGGATTGAGGCCTCAACCTATGGGGTCTAGGCTAACGCCAGGAGTTAATGATGCAATTGAATTGTAGGACACTCAGTTGGTGTCTGGAGAGTTGGAAAACTGGTTGGTGTGGGAAAACTCCACAAACATTTGGTCCCAGAAGTATTACAAGTAGAGAATAGGAAAACGAGTTTTCTCTTAGGCACTCACTAGAGACCAATGATAGATAAGGTTGCTGCTGTCATGGAGATGCGAGGAGATGGACATTAATCAAATAATTCAAATGTAAATTTGCGTTTTGTGAAGAGGATCATGATGAAGAAGAAAATGATTCTCTGAGAGCCTAAAATAGGGGAATTTGACCATTTGGGGGAGATCAGAGAGGTCCTCCTTGAGGATGCACCCCTTTAGCTAAAACCTGAAGGGTAAGTCCTAGATAACTAGGTGAATAGGGTAGGGAAGAGCATTCTAGGCAGAAATATGAGCATGTGCGAAGGCCCTGGGGCAGAAAATGCATAGCAGGTTTACGGAACTTAAAGGAGACCTGGATGCCTACTGCATAGATAGTAAGGGGGAAGTAAAGCATGAGATAAAACTGGACTGGCAGGCAGGGGCTGGACTTTATGGAGCCTTGCGGGCCATGGCAAGGAGTTTGTCCTTATCCTAAGACCAATGGACAGCCATGGAAGTGTTTTAAGTAGCAGCCTGGTAAGATTATATTTGGTTTTTAAAAGATCGTTCTGATCACTGCATGGAGAATGAATGAGGAGTGGTGGTAAACAGTTTTAATTTTATTTCAGTCTTTCCCTACTCCATGAAACATTTGCCCCAAATATGCAGTGAAATGAACTGATTCTCTTTTCTCTCCTCCTCTTCATCTTGGGAAGTCACAGAAAGATCAGCCGCAGGAAAAAGGAAAAGCTTTAGGGTGCCTTGATTTTTAGAGTTATTTCCTGTCCCAAGTTGGTGGAGATGAGACCACTTAATGGTCTCACCAGGTCAGGGGTAGGAACGTGCCAAATCTAGAGACAAAGGGCAGTCAGCAGAGCTGCTGATGTATCTCACCCTATAGTGTACGGCCTAAAACTCAGGTCTAATATCACAGGCTGGCTTGACATCTGTTGAAATCAGGAGGGTCTAGAACAGCTTAACTGCAAGTTTCTCTCCCCAACCTACTCCCATGGAAAAGGTCACCTGGACAAGTACCTTCTTTAGCGAATGGAGCAGAGGCACTTACTGCTGACCCCTGAGTAATGGGTTTAAGTTCTCTGCCACCCATGGAATTATCCAAAAGACAATCATGTCCTCCTGTGGGAACCACAGAGCACCTCACCTTCTTGATACCCCAAAGCACGCTTGCCTCCCACCTGAGCCGAAATCCTACCACCTCTGGTTGTTCACTCTGCCCCGGAGCTATGATTATGTAACTAATAAACTGCTGCCAATTTCACTTGTCTAGTGTTGGGTGTCATGCATTTGGCCATCTCCATGACTTTAGGGTGGAAATCCTTCCCTCACCAATGGGGTGAAGAGGAGGTGATTAAAGCACTCCTAATTCCAGGCCAACCAGCCACCCTGAAAAATTAAGAGGCTTGGCTTGGCTTCTGCACAGTCATTGTCTACACACAGCCCTGCCTCCTAGATAGAACCCATGAGAAACTGGGATCACCACCCCCTTTTATTCAAATTAAGTCAATGGGTGCACTGGATGTGGTTTCACTTCCTGCTGCTTATATATTTCTTAACACATATTCTAATCCCATGCAGTCATCATTCTGGGAATCCCAAATGTCCCCTGACTCACTCCTTCTGCTCTCTTTTGAAGAGATCTAGACATCACTATTTTCTTTGGCTTTTACTGTGATCTTTCAGTTTCCTCTGTTCTAGTCGGGTTATAAGGGGTTATAAATTATGTTTCCAAAATAAATGATGATCCATGGAGAGGATTTTGCATTCCTAACATCCTTAGTTCCTCTTAATTGTCAAGGTCGCATGAGACTGAATCTTCTGGAATCAGCGGAGGAGGTACCCAATACTGACTGGCCATTTTAACGAAATAATTGCCATACTTGAGGCTTGGATGAGTGCTTAATGTAAGCCTGTTGAGTATAGTAAGTTATGAGTTATATTTTATTTCCCCAAGCAAAAAATAAGCTCCTCAAAGGCAAAGGACTCATCTTGGGTTTGGGTCCATTACGTGCCTATTCCAGCATGGTGGTGCAGTGAGAAAGAGACTCTGGAAACTGACCACCTAGAGTCAAATCCTGAGTCACTAATTAGCTAAGTGGCCTCAGGCAGCTTATCTAATGCTTAGAATCCTCAGTTGCATCTGTGTGTCTAAGCGTTGTATTAAGTCTTAATTGTTGTAAGTGTAAATGTATGTAGAGTACTTTGCTCACTGCCTGTTACAGAGTAAGCACTCAATAAATGTTAGCTAATTGGGGGTGCCTGGGTGGCACAGTTGGTTAAGTGTCCAACTCTTGATTTCAGCTCAGGTCATGATCTCAGGGGCATGAGATTGAGCCCTAGGTCGGGCTCCAGGCTCAGCTCGGAGTCTGCTTAAGATTCTCTCTTGGGGCGCCTGGGTGGCTTAGTTGGTTAAGCGCCTGCCTTTGGCTCAGGCCTGGATCTCAGGGTTCTGGGATCGAGCCCCCCATCAGACTCCCTGCTCAGCAGGGAGTCTGCTTCTCTCTCTGCCCCTCCCCCTGCTTGTGTCTGTGCTCTCTCTCTCCCTCAAATAAATAAATAAAATCTTTTTAAAATTAAAAAAGAGATTCTCTCCCTCTCCCTCTGTCCCTCCCACTTGCGCTCTCTCTAAAATAAATAAATCTTTTTAAAAATGTTAGCTATTGTTATTCTTTAAAGTTTTAACCATATGTCTAACTATGCTAGCTATTACTGTTATTTGGATGGTGCCTTAGTACCACTCCTAGACTCCAGGCCCATATATTTAACCACCTCTAAATAGTCCATTTAAATAGTTTAGAGGCAAATCAAATGAGTACAAAGGAGAAATCACTACCTCTGCTCTACCTCACCCACAGGTGCTCCTCCAGAAATCCCAAGCTCAGTTAGTAGTATTCCCATCAGCTCAATCTCCCAAACCAGAAATCCAAGTGACAGTCTCCACGTCCCTGTCCCCCTTCTCTGCCCCCATTCCATCTAATTTCATTAATTCACTCAGCAAACATTTACTGAGCATCCTGGCACTGTGCAGGTCCTAGGGATAAATAAGTGAACAAGCCAGGCTCTCCAAGAGGTTAGGTGCAGTGGGGAAAATGGGCAAGCAATGTATAAAGAAATGAGATGAGAACAGCTTGGGGTAAAGGGTATAAGAAAAACAAGCAGCATGCCATGACAGAAACAATGGGGTTACTTCTGATAGGGGTCAGGGATGGCCTCTCCGAGGAAGTGGCATTTAAGCTAGATCGGAACGTCAGGAAGGAGCTGGCTGTGATGAGCTGGGGGAACAGAGGGACAGCAAGTGCAAACACTCAAGTGGGAAAACAAGTGAGCGTGTTCCAAGAACTGTCAGACGGCCAGTGTGATGGGGACATTTACAACACGGCCCTTGTCTTCTAAGTCTATCCAGAGAAGGACAAAGCCTTGTTTTCTTACTGCTTCGTGAACTGTGTGGGCCCATCTCATAACCAAAAGCGCAAAGAAAGGCAAAATCCGTATAGGCAAGAGTAACCACAGGGGGTTTTGTGAAGCTCTCGAGACACGAGCGGGTCCCCCAGATGAAGGGGCCGGACACATCGTCTGGCAGGAGGAGAAGACGCCCTCTTGAAGGAACAGCAGCACAAGCCAGGCCCAGAAAGAAATGAGTACGGTATGTGCTCAAATTACTGGTAGACCTGGCTGACTCCCTAGAATGGGAAGAAAGTAGATGAAGATGAAAAGAGACTGATGTGCAGAAAATCCTGGGGGAAAAAAAAGGCGGAAGTGTTTGGACCAATTGCAAAGTCAAGATGGAGCCATTCTTGGGCTGACAGGGGACACAAGGAAAGTGGTGACTTAAGAACATCCTTCAGGCAGGGGCGCCTGGGTGGCTCAGTCGGTTAAGCGTCTGCCTTAGGCTCAGGTCATGATCTCAGGGTCCTGGGATCGAGTCCCACATCGGGCTCCTTGCTCAGCGAGGAACCTGCTTCTCCGTCTGCCTGCAGCTCCCCCTGCTTGTGTGCATGCTCACTCTTTCTCTCTCTCTCTCAAAAATAAATAAATACAATCTTAAAAAATCTTAAATCTTAAAAAAAAAAAAAGAACATCCTTCAGGAAGCCATGAGGATGTTGACAGGAGGGAAACCCGTCGGGATCATAGAGGACTGATTCAGTAAGCAACCTGGACTACTAATTTGGTGGTGGTGACAGGAAGAAAAGAAAGAATCCAAGAAAGAATTTTGTTAAATTCCTTTAGGTCCAACAAAAGAGGGTTGGTCCAATAAATTATGGCTCACTCATATAACAGAGCTGCATGCAGTAACTTAAAATGATGCCAAAGAAGGATAGCAAATGATACAGAGAGATGTTCAAGACAGAACACATCTGCATAACATTTTTCCTTGAGGAGAATGTGAGACTTAGAGCTCTTTTTCTTTTTCCAGCAAAGACAGTATTTGTTAAAAACCTTTAATCCTGAATGTACATTTAAGAAAACAAAGAAGATGTGCCTGGGTGGTTCAGTCGGTTAAGTGTCTGACTCTTGGTCTTGGCTCAGGTCCTGATCTTAGGGTTGCGAAATCGAGCCCCACATCCAGCTTTGTGCTCAGTGGAGAATCTGCTTGAGATTCTCTCTCCCTCTGCACCCCCCCCCATGCTCACACACGCTTTTTCTCTCTTTCAAATAAATAAAAATATATTTTTTAAAGATTTTATGTATTTATTTATTTATCAAAGAGAGAGAGAGCACAAGCAGGGGAGCGGCAGGCAGGGGGAGAAGCAGGATCCCTGCTGAGCAAGGAGCCTGATGCGGGACTTGATCCCAGGACTCTGGGATCATGAACTGAGCCAAAGGCAGATGCTTAACCACTGAGCCACCCAGGTGTCCCTAATAAATAAAAATCCTTAAAGAAAAAAAAAAAGGAAGACAAAGAAGGGCCGCCTCATTCCTCATTGGAATATGCCATGGATAATGACAAATCAATTGAAAGATATCAGAAAAGGTCAATGGCATTTCCTGAAATCCAAAAATCAATATTAAAAACCATCTTTTCGATTTTTCTCTACCATGGTTTGGGGAAGTCAATGAAGAAATGGCCTATGGTATGGCTGGCTCTCTGCCCACTGTTATGGGCTGAATTTTGCCCCCTCACGCCCACGGATGCATATGTTGAAGTCCTAACCCCCGTTATCTCAGAACATGACTAGATTTGGGGATGTAGTCTTCAATGAGGTAATTAAGGTAAAATGAGCTCTAATCCAATCTGACTGGTGTCCTTCTAAGAAGAGGAGATTAGGACACTGGTGCAGAGGGAAAATCATGTGAAGTTATGGGAGTAGGCAAGGAGAGAAGCTGACACCTAGATCTTAGACTTTCAGCCTCTAGAATTTGAGGAAACAGATTTCTATTGCTTAAACCACCCTGTCTGTGGTGTCTGTAGTGCTTCGTTATGACAGCCCTACCAAATACACCTCCCTTCTTTCTTTTTATGTTTTTTTAAAGATTTTAGGGGCGCCTGGGTAGCTCAGTCATTAAGCGTCTGCCTTCGGCTCAGGTCATGGTCCCAGGGTCCTGGGATCAAGCCCCGCATCGGGCTCCCTGCTCAGCAGGAAGCCTGCTTCTCCCTCTCCCACTCCCCCTGCTTGTGTTCCCTCTCTCGCTGTGTCTCTCTCTGTCAAATAAATAAATAAATAATCTTTTTAAAAAAAGATTTTATTTATTTATTTGAGAGAGAGAGAGCATAAGCAGTGGGGAGGGTCAAAGGCAGAGGGAGAAGCAGACACCCCACTGAGCAGAGAGCCAGATGCAGGGCTCGATCCCAGGACCCCAGGAACATGGCCTGAGCAGAAGGCAGACACTTAACCAACTGAGCTACCCAGGCACCCCTCCCTTCTTTATGTTTAATTTTACAAATATATTTTGAATATAAGATGTAATGCGTGGGCTTGGTGGTTCTCCAAATACTTAAATGTGAACTTTCCATAGCATCCAGTTATTCCACTTCCAGGTATATGCCCAAAAGAATCGAAAGCAGGGACTCAAATAGCTACCTGTACATAAATGTCCACTGACAATCGCCAAAAGATGATAACAGCCCAGTGTCCACCAATAGATGAGTGGATAAACAAAATGGGATATATATATGCAATGGAATATTCTTTGGCCATAAAATGGGATAAAGTTCTGATACATTCTACAACATGGATGAACCTTGAAAACATGATGCTAAGTGAAAGAAGTCAAACACAAAAAGCCACATACAGTATCATTCCATTTACATGAAATATCCAGAAAGGGCAAATCCATAGGGACAGAAAGCAGGTTACCAGACATTGGCAGAAGAGGGAAATGGAAAGTGTTTAATGGGTACAGAGCTTCTATCTGAGATGATGAAGAAGTTCTAGATATGGATGGTAATGATGGTTGCCCAACACTGTAAATAAACTTAATGCCACTGAAATGTACAACTAAAAAGTTAAAATAAAATCTGTTATGTATATTTACCACAATTTTTTAAATTGCCAAAAACAAAAACAAAAATAATGCATAGGCAACTGTGCGATTTTTATATTTTGTATATATATATTTTTTTAAGATTTTATTTATTTATTTGACAGAGAGAGACACAGCGAGAGAGGGAACATAAGCAGGGGGAGTGGGAGAAGGAGAAGCAGGCTTCCCGCGGAGCAGGGAGCCCAATGCGGGGCTCAATCCCAGGACCCTGGGATCATGACCTGAGCCAAAGGCGACACTTAACAACTGAGCCACCCAGGTGCCCCATGTAGATATTTCTTTATAGCATTAAAAATATAGACTTTCTTTGCAGCATTTAGACATTCTTTTCATCTGAGTCTCAAATGAAGGCTGAGGCCAGCTTGCTGTTCAGATTTCCTCATACCCTCCAAAAGCATATAATGTGTCTTTTTTTTTTTAAGATTTTTTTTTTTTTTTAATTTATTTGACACAGAGAGAGAGGCAGCGAGAGAGGGA
Organism: Phoca vitulina; assembly: GCF_004348235.1. Taxonomy (NCBI): domain Eukaryota; kingdom Metazoa; phylum Chordata; class Mammalia; order Carnivora; family Phocidae; genus Phoca; species Phoca vitulina. Next base: position 8,708,271 of record NW_022589749.1, read on the forward strand.
ACACAAGCAGGGGGAGTGGGAGAGGGAGAAGCAGGCTTCCCGCCGAGCAGGAAGCCCGACTTGGGGCTCGACCCCAGGACACTGGGATCATGATCTGAGCGGAAGGCAGACACTTAACGACTGAGCCACCCAGGCGCCCCTAATATGTGTCTTGTAAGAAAATATTCCAGTGGAGATCCCCAGCAGGGCCAGCAAGCGAGAAGAACTGTAACTGCAAGGATTTGCAAGGAAGAAGGGATAAGCCCGTGTTTGGTGGATATAAATCTTATCTTTGGCTTTCTTACCGTGGAACTCAGGCACTGACCTTGCCTGAGGCATTGACTTTGCCATCCACCATCAGGGGAAAAAACGTCTCCTTTTCTGATGGGAATAACTCTACCTTCAACTTCAGATAAAGCACTCCAGGACAAGGTTCACAATGGCACTCTCTGTTGAGTCAGGCTCCTAGGCCGGCAGGCATCGAATGTGCACTGTGGCCATTCGATGTGAGGACTGCCTGGCACAGCACCTAGATTAGGCTTTGCTTGCTCAGGGCACATCCACATTTGCTCCCGGGGCGCCAGGAGAGCAAAGTGGCTTGGCCTCAAAGGACGGTGAGGTGGGAAACCCCGCATGCAGCCAGGCAGTGCCAGCGGGTCATTACCGAGGGTCTCTGGGATGTGGAGGCCTTTGAATGTGCCATAGAGGCCTCATCAAAAAAGGGCTGGGATGGGTCGTTCTGGAAATGAAGGTGGCCCCCCGGAGAATAAAGGGCGGTGAAGCTGCTGCCTCACAGAAACACATCCAAATGTCAACCTGAAGCAGAGGGGTAAAATTAGAGTGAGCAGAATGTTTTAGGAGAGGAAGGAGTCCCTGTGGGGCACTTACTGGAAATAAATCCAATCAGTAAAAATCTAGATGTACAAAATCAGCACATAGTATGGGTGAAAGTGATTTTTGTTTTACAGAGGTGTTCCTAACAAGATAAGATTCCTTTCAATAAAATTTCAATGAAATTATATAAAAACGGAGTCCTCCTTTTTAGGAGCTTATCTATCAAAGAGACAGGATGTCCAGAGCCCAGGCTGCAAACAACTAGCTGTGAGAACCATCGAGACTTCATCTCAGTTTTCTTATTTACAAAAGGAAAGGACAGGGCTAAATATGATCACTAAGGTACTTTTAATATCAAAATGATTCCTCCATTGTATAAAATGAGATCAGGGACGCCTGGGCGGCTCACTGGGTAAGCGTCTGCCTTCGGCTCACGTCATGATCCTGGGGCCCTGAGATCGAGTCCCGCATTGGGCTCCTTGCTCAGCGGGGAGCCTGCTTCTCCCTCTGCCTGCAGCTCCCCCTGCTTGTGCTCTCTCTCTCTGACAAATAAATAAATAAAATCTTTAAAAAAATAAAATGAGATCAATTTGTACTTGACATTCAGCTTATATAAAGTGCTTAGCACAGCACCTGGTAAGTGGTCAATGAATGTACTGTGTTAGTTAAAATCAAAAGTCCATGGGGCGCCTGGGTGGCTCAGTTGGTTAAGCATCCGATTCTTGGTTTCGCCTCAGGTCCTGATCTCAGGGTCATGAGATCAAGCCCCATACTGGGCTCCACGCTCAGTGGGGAGTCTGCCTGGGACTCTCTCTCCCTCTGCCCCTTCCCCTCACCGCCCCCCATGCGTGCTCTCTCACTCAAATAAATAAATCTTTTAAAAAATAAAAATAAAATAAAAAGTCCATACCATGGCCTTCTGAGGCCCTGCTTGATCTGGCCCCTGACTTCCTTTCAGGATCTTAGCTCACTTTACTCTCTTCTTTGCCCATTACACTCCATTCATACTGCCCTCTTTCTGCTCCTGGGACATACCAAGCTTATTCATACCTCAGGGCCTTTACACTTGCTATCTCTTCTGCCTGGGATCCTTTCTTCCTAGATTTTCAGAGAGTTGGCTCCTTCTTGGAATTCAGATCTCAGCTCAAATGTACTTCCTTAGAGAGGGCCTACCTTGAGCTAACAGACATATAGAGAATTCAACACCCAGCCCTGAATGCACATTCTTTTAAGATGCACATGGAACATGTACAAAAGCAGACATGAATTGCTTCAATGATCAATATGATACAGACTAGGTCCTCCAACTGCATTTCAATGAAATGAAAAATTCAGTTCTTAAAGATGGATTTTAAAACTATTTGGAAACCAAATAACACATTGCTAAATGACTTTTGGAATGTGTAAAACTGAGTGATAATGAAAACAGCACATGTCAAAACCGGTGGGACACAGCAAAAAGCACTAATTTAAAGGGAAACATATAGCTTTATATACATTTGTCAGGAAACAAGGAAGGTTAAAAAAGGTAGGAGCCAGGGCGCCTGGGTGGCTCAGTTGGTTAAGCGACTGCCTTCGGCTCAGGTCATGATCCTGGAGTCCCGGGATCGAGTCCCACATCGGGCTCCCTGCTCAGCAGGGGGTCTGCTTCTCCCTCTGCCCTCTTCCCTCTCGTGCTCTCTGTCTCTCATTCCCTCTCTCTCAAATAAAAAAAAAAAAAAAATATTAAAAAAAAAAAAAAAAAAACCTTTGAAAAGATATTTAAAAAAAAAAAAAAAAGGTAGGAGCCAAGCATTCAACCTGAAACACTGGAAAAGGAGCAGCAGAATCAACTAAAAGAAACAAGAAGGAAATAATAACTATCAGGGCAGAAATCAACGAAATAACAAATAACTGAGACAACTAAAAAAACTAAAAGCTGGTTCTGTGAAAAAAAGTAAAAAGACAAATCTTGTCAGAGATGTGTGTCTAAGAAAAAGAAAGCAGGGGCGCCTGGCTGACTCAGTCGGTTAAGCGTCTGCCTTCGGCTCGGGTCATGATCTCAGGGTCCTGGGATCGAGCCCCGCATGGGGCTCCCTGCTCCGCGGGGAGCCTCCTTCTCCTTCTCCCTCTGCCACTCCCCCTGCTTGTGATCGATCTCTCTCTCGCTCTCTGTCAAATAAATAAATAAAAAAAATCTTTAAAAAAAAAAAAAGAATGTGCAATATTTGGCACATGCCTATATGGAAAATTATAAAAAAAAAAAAAAAAGAAAAAGAAAGCAAATAAGCTACAGAACATAATGACAGTCACAACAGAAATTTTTTTAAATATAAAGAGAATTATAAACAACCACGGGCTAATAAATTTGTGTGGCTTTCTCTGACTGCCCCTACTTATTATTTTTATTGTCTGTTGCCTGTCTCCTGACACTGGAATGTAAGCTTCTTGAGGCAGAGATTTTTGCCTATTTGGTTCCAGATAAACGCTACATGCTAAATAACTATTTGATGAATGGACAGATGAATGTCCCCAGTAAGCCAGCACAATCGAGGTCAGGTTAAGTTCTTCCCAACACAGATGTTTTGGTTTGTCTTCAGCAGATTTGCCCACGTACAAGGACAACTGCAAAGGAATCCTGGCAAAGGTCTCTGGAATGTGATCATGCCAGTGACACGGTGTTACCACACCTTGGTTATTTTGGGAGCCAATCAAAGAAACTATGAATTTCTGGCTCAGCAGGCCACAGTTGTGCACACATCCTGGGTATGAAGAATAACAGGAGGGAAGTCAGTTTGGTGGTCCCACAAGAAGTTAAACATAGAATAACCATATTACCCAGCAATTCTCCTCTTAGGTGTATACTGCAAGAATCGAAAACAGGGACTCAGACTATCTGTGTTCATTGTAGCACTATTCACACTAGCCAACGGGTAAAAGCAACCCCAATGTCCATCAGCTGATGAGTGGATAAACAAATGTGATATATCCATACAACAGAATATTATTGGGCCATAAAAAAGAGTGAAATAATTGATGCATACTATCATGTGGATGAACCTCAAAAACATAATGCTAAATGAAAGAAGCCAGACATAAAATGTCATATGTTGTAGGATCCCATTTACATGAAATATGCAGACTAGATGAATCCACAGAGACAGGGAGCAGATTGGCAATTGCCAGGAGCTGGGAGGGAGGGGGAAATGGGGAACTGCTGCTTAATGGGTGTGGGGTTTCCTTTTGGGGGGGATAACAAGCGATCTGGACCTAGATAAAGGTAGTGGATGCACAACATTATGTGTGTATTAAATGCCACTGAGTTGTTCACTTTAAAATAGTTAATTTTAGGGGTGCCTGGGTGGCAGTCAGTTAAGCATCCAACTTTTGGTTTCGGCTTAGGTTGTGAGATCAAGCCCCATGTTGGGCTCCGTGCTCAGCATGAAGTCGACTAAGACTCTCCCTCCCTCTCCCTCAGTCCCTCACGCTCATGCTCTTTCTGCCTAAAATAAATAAATAAATCTTAAAAAAAAAAGTTAATTTTATGTTATGTGAATACACATACATACCATACACAATACACACCAAATGAACATTTGGCCAAATGGCTGAGTGCTAAAATCAATAACCACAGCCCAATATCACTGCCATAAGTACAAGAAAAAATCCAAGATTTTTCCAATGGTTTGTTATTTCAATTTTATTACTGTAGTTTACTACTCAGATTTTAAAGTTTGATTTTTATAATATATGAACATTGATTCCTTAGGATTGTCCCTGTGATTGCTCCACTGAACATGTGGATATTAATTAGATGTTCACTTTAAACAGTTCAAAGGTAGAGAGAGCTAAGATATTTTTGGCTGCTTTGCCAGAACTGGGCACTGTTGATAGTGATGTTGCCATCAAATTATCAAATTTTCCTTTCTTCTAGATACTATATCAACATGGTAAAGACATGTCCTCCTCAACTTCTGTACTTGAAAACTGAGTTGATGATGATGATGTAATTTCATAGAAATGATCCCATAAACTAAAGTTCTGCATACTGCTTGAAGATACTTTCTGAATTTTTTTTTTTTTTAAAGATTTTATTTATTTGACAGAGACACAGTGAGAGAGGGAACACAAGCAGGGGGAGTGGGAGAGGGAGAAGCAGGCTTCCCGTGGAGCAGGGAGCCCGATGCGGGGCTCGATCCCAGGACCCTGGGGTCATGACCTGAGCCGAAGGCAGACGCTTAACGACTGAGCCACCCAGGCGCCCCTCTTTCTGAATATTTTCAAGAGTAAGTTACAGATTTTCTTCACTCATATTTTAAATTTCTAAAATCTTTAGGCCCTTATTCTTTTTTAAAAAAAAATTATATTTATTTTAGAGAGAGAAAAGAGAGGTGGTAGAGGGGCAGAGGGAGAGGGAGAAAATCTCAAGCAAGCTCCCCACTGAGCATGGAACCTGACACGGGCCTTGATTCCACGACCCTGAGATCATGACTTGAGCTGAAATCAAGCTCAACCCACTGAACCACCCAGGAGCTCCTAGGCCTTTTATTCTTATTCAAATTATTACCTAGTCACCGAAAATCTCTCCTAATAGTCTGTCCATCAATTTTTTTATTAAACTATTTGAGAGTTCTTAGTTATTATTTTGGAAAATAAAATCATTTCAATCATTTCACTTTAGTTATAAATCTAAATGTGTACTTATTTATTTTATTTTTTTAAGATTTTATTTATTTATTTGAGAGAGAGAGAATGAGAGAGAGAGAGAGAGCACATGAGATGGGGGAGGGTCAGAGGGAGAAGCAGACTCCCTGCTGAGCAGGGAGCCCTATGCAGGACTCGATCCAGGGACTCCAGGATCATGACCTGAGCCAAAGGCAGCCGCTTAACCAACTGAGCCACCCAGGTGCCCCTAAATGTGTATTTAAACTACTGATAAAATTTCAACATATAAAGAACCTAAGGAGACTTTTTTCATTCCAGTTACAACTAGAACGCTCACCTACATTCAAAAGTGAGTATTAACGTATTGACAACATTGCAATAACAAGCCTCATTCATACCGCCGACATCTATGCTCTGACTGGAGACCATGGTTACTTATGTAATCCCACATTCATGATAGCATACAAGTTCAGAGAGGCCACAAACGATGTTGGAGTAGTCATATGACTACTTGGGTTTCCAGAGGCTGAGACCAAAACCAAAGCCAAATGGCAGATTTGGGCCAAAGAGAAGGCTGAGGCCACTGGGTCCCACCCCTAATAAAGAGGCTAATTGCAAGGAGCAGGAGATGAGCCTTCTGGATAATTCTCCGGGCAGGAAAGGCAACATTTACCATCAACTGACCCAAAGAAGATATCTGCAGTTTATCACCCCACTTCCCATTTAATGTTCTACTAACAGAAAAATGATAAAACCAGAAAAGGGGAAGCAACTGAAAAGATGCCACCCTCCACAAACACTTCCTCTTGGTTGAGCTAAGCCACAGAGCATACCACACACCTCATGTATCTCTACACGGCTCACATCACATACACCTAACACTTGAGAGTTGTCAGACTACTCAGATGTACAGTGGTCAGGGACCACACTTAAGGATAGAAAAGACCTGGGAAAATCCCAAGAGAAGGCTTTGCGGTTTGCTTACATGAATTTAGAGATTATTGTTATCTGCATCCAGACAACAGAAATTCAGAATGTTATTATCAGGTCGATGTTTTTGGAGTCTGACGAGTCCTTTCCTCTGCGCTTTCGTTCTCCCTTAACCACCAATTATTACCAAATCTCTTATGACAGACGGGGGCATGATAACGAGAAAAAAGCAACATTTTCAGAGTATTTTATCAAACACTAATGAGACTGAGCTTTTACTCAACTGTAAAATAGAGTTCTAAATATCACTCACTCACATGTAGGTGGTTTTTGGAATAGAAAGTGCTATTTCTTTTGCCAAAGAAACCTGGATTCCATTGTGTTGGATTTAGATCTGCTAGAGGCTGTTCACTGGCTAATAAAATACAATAATCACTGGGGGCTGGGAAAGATTAACACGTAGTCTGTATATTCCAGAAAACTGTCCTCACTAGAGCACAAAGCTGGGTTTTCATTATGAGACAAGTCACATAAAAAGTACATCCTTGATGCTTTTTGTTGTTGCTATTGTTCTTTTTCATTTTTATTCAGACTTCCAGGTAAACTTGAAGTTGTTTGATGTAAAATCAGGAAAAGTCAGGTTTAGAGGCTACATTTCTTGGAAAGCGTGCCTGCTTCTTGCAGTAGCCCCTTCTGTTTTTTAACAGATCTAATTCAAGTTTAGCCAGTACAAGTCTCTTAAGAGTGAAGGTCGGGGTGGACTGGCAGGGGGGAGGGGGACGGCGTGTGGTAAGCCGTGTCAGTGGCCCGTGGGGGCCCAGCTCAGGATCCATGCTATCGTGAGCCTTCCTGAAGCTAGTTGACTTAGTCCTCTGAGGGTCACCAACTCATCCTGTTTGCCAGGGGACTTCCCCAGTTTTAGCACTGAAAATCCCATCCCAGGCAAACCGAGATGGTTATCACCTAAGGATTTACCTCCCTTGCTTTAAGTCGTACCATATACATCCTGAGTGGGATTCAAATCACTGTAAACTTTTCAAGTTAAACATACGTGCTTTGCAGCCTTTGTCTCTTTACATCACCTACCACAGTATCTTTTCCTACCACTGAATAGGATTCCCACCTAGTTACCACAAAACCATTAAATGAGGCAAACGTTTCTACTCTTAAAAATCTTTATTTTTCCACTTATTTTTTAAGAGAAAAAAATTCAAATTCACACAAATGGCCTTGAATTTTTTTTAAAGCTCTCATTTTGTTTGGGTGAGAAATTTTTTTTTTCCTGTGCTTATAAAACTTGTTTTGTTGGGGGATAATCATTTATCTAATTGAGTTAGCTTTGCATTTCTCCCTCAAGCCCTGGTCCCTTGCCACATATTTGAGTGTACATAGAAAAACATACACCAAAATCCTCCCAGAAGGAAACAAACCAAACTGTCCCGAGATTACCGACTAAAGTCATTGATAGTAAATAAAATTCTTTCTAGCTTAATCTGAATTAAGAATCTTATGTTCATAATATTTCTATGGAGTTAGTAACTGTATTAGTTTCCTATTGATGCTGTAACAAACTGCCACAAATTTAGTGGCTTAAAATAACACAGATATATTATTGTATAGTTCTGGAGGTCTGAAATCCAAAATGGGTCTTGTAGGCTAAAATCGAGGCCTTGGCAGGGCTGCATTCCTTCTGGAGGCTCTAGAGGGAATTCTGGAATTCCAGGAGGAAAACCCACCTGTTGCCTTTTCCAGCCTCATTCCTTGGCTCATAGCCTCTAGCTAGCAATCTCATCACTCTGACCTGTGCGGCTGTTGTCACAGGCCTTTTCTGACTGATGCTTCAGCCCCTCCTGTCCATTTTTTAAAGGACCCTTGTGAATAAGCTCACCTGGATAATCCAGGACAATCTCCCCATCTCAAAACCCTTAATCACATTGGCAAAGTCTCTTTTGCCACAGAAGGTAACAAAGTCCCAGGTTTCTGGGATTAGGATGGGTATCTGGAATGGGGGGCATTATTCTGCCTCCCACAGTCATTAAGACACCATCTTAGAAAGTTACCAGATTTGACACTAATGGGACCATATCTCTGGGTCTTATTTTCCTGAGTCTGTTGTATAATCCTTCCAAATATTTAGAATCTAATAGTTTGTAAGTAAATTTGAAAAGATAATTGGTTACGTTGTATGCTAATGTCAGGGAACAGGACAAAACATGGGGTTCCACTAACTATCATCTCTACAAGCAAGATTTCTCCCATTTCGAGTTGACCCTCATAATCCTCATTATCCCTTACTCTTGGTACACAGCAGGTAACAGAACCATAAAAACAATCCCACATAACATTAGACAATGATTTAGAGCAAACAAAATGACTTCACAGCATTTGAAGGCTACGTAATGAAATAGTTAAGAGCAAAGATTCTGGAATCAGACAAACGTGGACTCAAATCCTGACTCTACTGCTTGTATGGGCTCTCAAAGTCTGTTGTACTCCTCAGTGCCTACCTCATGCTTTGTGGGAGACTGAATGAAATGAAGCCTAGAAAGCATTTAACAGTGTCTTGGCTATTGTTGTCATAAAGACAATATCATACTTGACACAATAACACTGATCCCCATTTGACATATAAAGAAACACACTGCCAAGAAGTTACCAGCTCTAAGGATGCACAACAAGTAAATAATCATATCCCAGTGTCTGGCACACAGGATCCATTCCTGAATACCTTGTTTTCAGTGACAGCAGACCCAGTCCCTACAGGTCGATTGATCTCACAGCTGCCCCATCACCTCTTGAGTTCACAGCTCTTTCCCTTATCCATCCCCTACTCTCTGCTGTCTTCCAAAGGGTGTGGTCTCCGAGGTCTTTTTTACGTCTGAGACCAAATATCAAATGTGCTGGGATTTCAAAACACAGTTATAGAAATAGATCCAGTTCACCTGCAAGAATATCATATTTCCCATTTTCTCCACTTCAATACTGTAATCCCCCCCCCACACTGAATGGGAGAAGACTTTTGCAGAGCATACATCTGATAAGGAATTATATCTAGAATACATAAAGAACTCTTAAATTCTAAAGAGGCAAATCACTCAATTGAAAAATGGGCAAAGGATCTGAACAGGCATTTCTCCAAAGATGCACAGATTGGCCAATAAGCACATGAAAAACTCAGTATCATTAATTACGAAAATGCAAACTAAATATATATACAGACATCTACATGTATATACATATTTGAGTGTGGAGAGATTACAGTGCATATTAATTTCTTTCAGGGCTCCTAATGAGATTTTAGAAAACATTTCCTGCTAAAGGGACACTGGGTCGGATAGGGTTGAAATCCACTGATCTAGCATGGAGGATTATCTGTGATCAGTACATGGCCTATTAGAGAAGAGTCAGGATTTTTTTTCTTCTATATTCCATAACAGCTTCAGTCTCAAGGACTCCCCAGGGAAAGAAACAGCAAAATTATAAAAATAATTTATTCCTCACTTTTGCTACCAACTTATTTATTTAGGGGATATGCTGTTTCTTTCTTTTTTTTTTTTTTAAGATTTTATTTATTTGACAGAGAGACACAGCGAGAGAGGGAACACAAGCAGGGGGAGTGGGAGAGGGAGAAGCAGGCTTCCCACAGAGCAGGGAGCCCAATGCGGGGCTCGATCCCAGGACCCTGGGATCATGACCTGAGCCGAGGGCAGACACTTAACGACTGAGCCACCCAGGCGCCCTGGGATATGCTGTTTCTGGAGGTATATATAATTATACATTTGGACTAGATGTACCTGTCATTATGTTATACAATGATGTATTTCACAAAGTCTATGTGCCAGATAAGTGAATCTTACATCTTTAAATGTCTGACCATTTCATTTAAACATTTTTTTTCCATTAAAGATACTCCTGAATAAAGAACACAGCTTCATCTGATGAGCCTTTTGTGGCTCACGACCACTGTAACATCATTCTTACCGTGCCATAACCAAATGGTGCCCTCAGGTGCACTGAGGTCAGCCACCACAAGCCTCTCAAATAAATGGTCCCAGACTGATGAGCTTTTTGGAGTTCCTGGCTCTGCTTTTCACAGGGACTTGTTTTTATGGGCTATTAATTTATTACTGCGTTTCGTGTTGGTGGCTTCGGGCAGGGCCTCCCACCTTTAATCCACTGCATTCACACAAATATTTAATGCCCACGTTACCAGTGACAGTACATTTCTCACCTCTGGGAACCTAGTACCATAGCCAAAGTCTTTTCAATTCTAAGTTTCAAAGCCTACTAGCTTAAGGGGGAAAAATGAACATTTATTATCAGGGTATGGGGGCAAAAGCGAAACAAGGGGGCAGAAACAGGGAACAGAAACTCGGCAGAAACCGAAGAGGCCATTTTCTTAGTCACTCTCACCTCTGTGTCCCTTTGCCCATCTTTTCATTCTTCTGTTTCTGCAGACTCCCCGGCTGAGCTTCTCCATGGACACGACTCTGCCACAACCGGAAGGTTATATCAACTCAGTTCTAGTCATTTGCAGAGTGCCACAGTACCAGAGGAGAGAATCCGATTGGCCCTTTTGGGTTAGGTTCCCTATGTGGTTCAATTGATAAAGTCACATAGTATAAAAATGGCTGCTGGGGCCACATCTGTGAGGGAGGGGCAGTTTTTGGAGGAAGAGTGTTGTGGTAAACTGGCTTAGTGTGCAACGGAGGAACCACATGATCCAGTGTTAGAACTTAATCTAAATTAAAAATAAGCTCTGTGCAGGTACCTGGGTGGCACAGTTGGTGAGCGTCCTACTCTTGGTTTCAGCTCTGGACGTGATCTCAGGGTCATGAGATCAAGCCCTGCGTCAGCTCCTCGCTCAGCGCGGAGTCTGCTTGAGATTCTCTCTCCCTCTGCCCCTCCCACTTGTGTCCTCTAGCTCTAAAATTAAAAAAAAAAGAAAAAAGCAAAGCTCAGCTCTGTGTAAGGGTCTGAGGTGCTCCCCTCTGAAGAAAGAACCTGAGGTTTGGCCCCATTATTGTGTACACACGTTGTTTTTTTCTGAGGCCTTGACTATCTACTCCCTGTTTTTCTTTTTTTTTTTTTTTAAAGATTTTATTTATTTGACAGAGAGAGACACAGTGAGAGAGGGAACACAAGCAGGGGGAGTGGGAGAGGGAGAAGCAGGCTTCCCGCCGAGCAGGGAGCCCGATTCGGGGCTCGATCCCAGGACCCTGGGATCATGACCTGAGCCGAAGGCAGACGCTTAACGACTGAGCCACCCAGGCGCCCCTTTTTATTTTTTTAATTTGATATGATTCACACACCATAAAAGCCACCCTTTTGAAATGTACAGTGCAGTGACTTTTAGGATATTCACAAGGATTCTGCAACTATCACCATTATGTAATTTCCGGAACATTTCCTCACCCCCAACAGAAACCTCGTACTCATTAGTAATCAATCCCCATTGTACTTTCCCCAAGCCCTAGGCAACCACTAACTGACTTTCTGTCTCTATGGATTTTCTTATTCTGGACATTTTATATAAACAGAATCATAGAATATGTGGCCTTTTGTACCTGGCTTCTTTCACTTAGCATCATGTTCTCAAGATTCGTGCACATTGCAGCATGTATTTACGGCTGAGTAATATTCCGTTGTCTGGACATACCACATTTGTTTTTCCATTCATCAGCTGATAGACATTTAGGGGATCTCCACGTGTTGACTATTATGAATGATGTTGTGGACATTCATGCACAAGTTTTTGCATGAACATATCTTATCAATTCTCTTGGGCATATAGTACACCCAGGAATGGAACTGCTAGATCACATGGTGATTGTGTAACATTTTGATGAACTGCCAAACTGTTTTCCAAAGGGGCTGCACCATTTATTTTTCCCAGCAGCAGTGTATGAGTCTTCCAATTTCTCCACAGCCTTGCCATCTTTCTGACTGTCCCTTGTTTTAATTATAGCCATGCTAGCAGATGAAGTGGTATCTCATTGTGATCTTGATGCACATCTCCCTAGTGAGTGATATTGAACATCTTTTTATGTTCTTATTGACCATTTGTGTATCTTCTTTGTAGAAATGCTATTCAAATCTTTTGCCCATTTTAAATTGGGTTGTCATTTTACTGATTAGTTAGAAGAGTTAAAGAACTCTTTGTGCACCTGCTGGCTCAGTTGGTAGAGCATGCGACTCTCAATCTCAGGGTCATGAGTTCAAGCCCCACATTGGGTGTGGAGCCTACTTAAAAAAAAAAAAAAAAAAAAAAGAATAAGAAGAGTTAAAGACTCTTACTTAGGATATTTAAGATACTAGACCCTTATCAGATACATGTTTTGTATTTTTCACATACTGTGGGTTGCCTTTTCTTGACGGTGTCCTCTGAAGCACAGAAGTTTTAAATTTTTTGTTTTTCATTTTGTCACCCACCTGTGCTTTTGGTGTCATGTCTAAAAAACCACTGACTAATCCAAAGTCACAAAGATTTACACTTACGTTTTCATCTGAGTCTTGCAGTCTTGCTCTTACACTTCGGTGTTTGATCCATTTTGAGTTAATTTTTATATATGGTAAGAGAGACAGGGGTCCCACTTCATCATATGCACGTGGCTAACCAGTTGTTCCAACACCATTAATTGAAAAGACTATTCTTTCCTCATTGAATTGTCTTGGCACCTTTACTGAAAATCTCATTTTTTAAAAACTAAACTCCCATGGTTGTTCAGTAACTACACTCAGTCAAACATACGACAAATATGCAACTGAATGTGATTAAGATGTAGGTATGTGAGGTAACAGGGTGATGGGTATTAAAGAGGGCACGTGTGGTGATGGGCACTGGGTGTTATATGCAACTAACAAATTGTTGAACACTACATCAAAAACTAATGATGTACTGTATGTCGGCTAATTGAACCTAATAAAAAAAATCCATGCAGCAGCTTTGTAAGATAAAAAAATAATAAAATAAAGATTTTATTTATTTATTTGAAAGAGAACACACAAGCATGAGCAGGAGGAATGGCAGAGGGAGAGGGAGAGGGAGAAGCAGGCTCCCCACTGAGCAGGGAGCCGGGCGTGGGGCTCCATCCCAGGACCCCAAGATCATGACCTGAGCTGAAAGCAGACACGTAACCACCTGAAACACCCAGATGCCCCCAAAGGAAATCTTTCAATAAGTATAACAAAAATCAGAAATAACAAAAAAGAATTGGCAGCAATTTTTCTTTCGTAATAGGACTTAAAGTAGGGAAACTACCTCTGTAGGGAGAGTTGGGACTCCCACTTTTTGCTTTATCCAGTTCTGTATTGTTCGAATTTGTTACAAAGAACATGTTTTACTTTCCTAATTGAGATGGTCTTTCAATCTTTATAAACAATTGTCTAGGGGCGCCTGGGTGGCTCAGTCGTTAAGCGTCTGCCTTCAGCTCATGATACCAGGTCCTGGGATCGAGCCCCACATCGGGCTCCCTGCTCCGCGGGAAGCCTGCTTCTCCCTCTCACACTCCCCTTGCTTGTGTTCCCTCACTCGCTGTGTCTCTCTCTGTCAAATAAATAAATAAATCTTTAAAAAAAAGATTTATTAAAAAAAACAAAACAATTGTTTAACTTCAAAAAAAAAAGAAAAAAAAGAAGTAGGTATGTGAAAAGTCCCAGCTGTCATCAGCATTTACTTTCACTTTATACAAACTAAGATTTCTCTGGCTAGTACACTGGGTATATTCACTATCTTGACTGTGGTGATGGTTCCATGGGTGTGTGTGTGTATGTGTGTGTGTGTATATATGTCAAACTTACAAAATTGTACACTTTAAATATGTGCAGTTTTTTATATGTCAATTATACCACAAAAAAGCTGTTTTTAAAAACAGATAACGGGCAAGAATATAAATGAAATAACTTTCTTTTCCTAATCATTTTTCAAGATCAGCTTCTCTCGTTGGTCCTGAGGATATAATACCAACTAGTAGTTTAGAAAAACTTATTTATACATCTCTCCTACCTGCCTTGTTCCAAAACACAAGCAAACCATTTATTTTTTAAGATTTTAAGTAATCTCTACACCCAACATGGGGCTTGAACTCACAACCCCAAGATCCAGAGTCACACGCTTACCAACTGAGCCAGCCAGGCGCCCCCAAAACACATGCAAACCACTTAAATTCAAGATTTGTAAGGCTGGGACCATCTCATTACTGTGGGATAAATATTAACAAGAGCTGGAACTGAGTTTGGCTCTTAAGGAAAGAATTTTTAAGTCCCCTTCCAATGAGAATTTAGCAGCTATATATTCCTTTTCTACATAGAATTTAAGCCCTCCCAACTGCACCAAACTCAATTTTGGCAAAGACTTCATCTGCCTGTTCACCCTCATATCCCTAGCATCAAGAATACTGCCAAACACACAACAGGCACTCAGTAATATCTGTCAAATGAATGGATAAAATCCCACTTGATCACCACCTTTTCTTAGGACCATTTTGGACTGAGGCAGGTGGCAGCTCTATTCTTCCTTCTAACTCAACAATTCCATCTCTAGAGATAGACGCTATTTCCTTCAAATTTTATTATTCACTTTTTTCATCTGGAGCGGCTTAGGAACCTCACATCCAGGAAATGAACTAAAATATTTTATCAAAGATTATACATAGGATCCACAAACTAGACGCAATCAGGTGAGAACGGTTAGGAAAATCATGGTATACTCTCTGGAAGAAAGAGCCATTTATTAAAAATGATCATTATGACAAGTCTGCAATAACACAGAAAACACGAGGAGTATGAACCAGGAAAAAAAAAATCATCATTGCCTGTGATTTACAAACTAAAATTTTATACACATCTACCTGTGAGAATTTATACTCCACAAAGGCAGGCTGTTTGGGCTTGTTCTGTTCACTGAACAGGGCCTGGCATATTGAAGGTGCTTATTAATACTTGTTGAATGCATTAATGAAACTCAATATAAAATATATCTTTGAAAACATACCTGAAAGAGAATGAACAAACGTGGAAAATTATGTTCGAGGAGTAGAACCGTGGGCGTTTCCTCCACTTCCCTTTATTTTCCAATTCTCCCTAAAGTTGTGATAAAACTTTCTCAGTTGAAAGGATGGCCACAGAAACCCTCCCCTGGCTCAGGATGCTTCTTCCCTCCTCCTTTAACTAAGGAAGCATCTGAATTGGAGTAGGGGTGTGGCCTCGCTTCAATTCCAACAGGGCCACTGTATAGGGTGCGTGACTCCAGCCCAGGGCTCCTGGGGCACCTGACATTTAGGTTTTTCTTCCAGAGGTTGAGAAGGCACAAGCTGGGACCTCCCGAGGGGCTGCTCTTTCTCCTAAGCTGCCCCCGTCCCCCACAGGTCACTCGTACCTCCTAGACCACCTAAAGGAGCAGCTCAGTAGCCCCCCCCACCTCAGCGCCTCCCCCCCGCGAGGGGTAACTCATGCCCAAGGGAGAGGTCACTCTCCACGACGGCTCTATCTCCACTAAGGCGCTCACTCGTTCTCCCCGGCCCTCCAGAGGGTCATTCGTTCCCAGAGAGGAGATCACCCCTTCCTGGTAGAGCCAATGCCACTTTGCGGGGGTCGCTCGTTCTCCCCGGGCCTACTGACGAGGTCACTCGTCCTCAAGGGAGGACTCACCCCCTCTCCCCGGGTCCCACTCCCCGCGAGCGAGCCGCTCGTACCCGAGAAGGACGTCGCCTTCGCCCGGCCCCCGCCCCGAGGCGCAGCACCGCCTCCTTCCGGGCCCTCCCACGCGAGGAGCGGCGCCGCGGGCCGCCTGGGCGGGGCTCCCGGGCGCGTACCGGGCGGCGGGTCGGGTGGCCGGGCGCAGAGCGCGGAGCCGGGCGGCGCGGCGGCAGCGGGCCATGGCGGGCTGCTGCGCGGTGCTGGCCGCCTTCCTGTTCGAGTACGACACGCCGCGCATCGTGCTCATCCGCAGCCGTAAAGTGGGGCTCATGAACCGGGCCGTGCAGCTGCTCATCCTGGCCTACGTCATCGGGTGAGCGCGGCCGCGGGCGCTGTCCCCGAGGGGCTCGGGGGTCCGGAGTGTCGCGACGGCCGGGAACGCCCCTTCTGGGTCCTGGCCGTGCACCTGCTGCTCTTGGCCTAGGTCACCGGCCGAGCCCCGCAGGCGGCCTCCAGGCGCGGTCCGGGGGACGGCGACCAGAGGCGGATGACATACGCCTCCCCGGACCCTGGCCCCCAGAGGGCCGGGCGGTGGGCCGGGCTCCGGGGCAGGAGACTGCTTTGATACTGTGGTTTTTTTCAGGGCAAAGCCTGGCTAGACCTTCATCCTCACCCTCCCTGCTTCTTGTTCCGAGTTGCTCCATGCTGTCCTGTGGCTTTGCCCTTAACGTTTCAATCTTTGCACTTCACTTCCCATTCTGATGATCTGACAGAAACCAAGGCTTGGACTTTCCATTTGGTTCCTTTTGGGCCAGTGGCTTCCGGTCCTTTCCTTTAAGTATCATGTGGTAACCCAAGATGATGAAGAGGTCACCCTCTAAAAAGCATTTAAAGTTCACTTCGTTTTGTGGAGTGGTTGGGGGTTTTTTGTATAGGTACCTTCCTTCGCTTCATCATTCCCCATGCTGCCCTCTTACACTTCTATATGTCCTGCCACCTTCTGTCCCCTCACCAAGTGCTTAATTTTAATCGAGTGCACCCATTACAATTTAATGAAACTCGAGAGAAGGTGGAAATTAACTGGGCCCACTTTCAAGGTCCACCTGGGGTGTTAATGGTGTCTACAGCTGCTGAGCTGACAGATGTTACCCGTGCTGGCATTCCTTTTCTTAGAAGGCCTAATGCTGTGGTCCCCAGCTGCACTTTAGAAACTTGGGGAATCTTTTAAAAATGCTGATTGCTGACTCCCATCCCCAGACCTTCTGATTTAATTGCTATGGAGTATGACTGACTCCCCAAGTGATTCTGACGGGGAGCAGTTTGAGAACCAATGTCCTAATGTTTCCTAAACCTACCGAATCACGAAAGACTCACCTGAGGGACTGTAGAAAAGTAGCAGACCCTCCACCCTGGGGTGAGGCTTGGAATGTTAACACGGTCCACGGGAACTCACCTGATCAGGCAGGTATTGGCTTCTAACAGCTATCAGCCCAGCAGCAGTAAGTTCTGACAGGATTCAGTGAAATGGCTTCCCACATACGGGCTGTACATCGGAACCACCTGGCCCACTCCCAGGTTTGGATTCAGTGAGTCTCATTAAGTACCGCCACCAACTCCTTGCCCCCCAGTGATTGTGATGCACCCTTAAATTTTGAGACCTGCTACTAACTGGTTAACTAAACTCACATTGCTGGATTGGATCGGAAGCGTTTAGAATGAAGGGCTCTCAGCTTTTCCCTCTTGGCTTTTGACACTAGGGGGAGGATTAGTTTAACCCTATCTTAGGGTATCTAAAGTTCTAGACTACAGGAAGTATGCACCGTATGTGTGGCTTTTGAGCTCTTGAAATGTACCTACTCCGCTCTCACCATAACATACACACGAGGTTTCGAAAACATAGTGCAAAACAACCAAAAAAGTAAAATAGTACATTAATACACCTTAGATTGATAACATGTTAAAATATTTTGGATATATTCGGTAACATAAAATCTATCATTAAAATTAATTTTACCTATTTTTCTTTTTAACATGGCTACTAGAAAGTACATTACATATGTGGCTTGTGTTACCTTTCTGCTGGACAGCACAACTTTCTAGGGTTCCTGGAGTGTTTGCTACCTTGATCGTGAGGATCTCTATAAAGCAGTAAAAGCTTTATCCATCTTCCTATGATCAAAACTGACTCAGGATCTGAACTAAGGGCTTTTTTCTTTCTTTCTTTCTTTTTAACTCATCTCTTAGCTTCCTGATCCAATTCGTCTTAGACTAAACATGCATTTCTCAATTATCTAATTCTGTTATCTGTCATATGATGAGGAAGTAGTCAATTACATAGTGATCCCTGTAAAACCATGTGTCTCTCTTCAGCAACTCACTGAACACTATGGTAAAATAATGGTAACCTTCCTGCCCTAAGTTTCTGTGTGCCTGAATAGAATTAAATGAAAGCTTTATATTGCAGCTAAATTCCTAGAACCCCTGAAGAAAAGGCCTTATTTGGGGAAAAGCCTGTCTCTAGGATGGACAATGAATATGGAGACTGCTCAGACCAGACTAACGTATAAGTAACCAAAACCGGTGATTTTTTGAAGTCTCAGCAGCTAGGGCTTATAAGAGGAGACAGATGCTAGCATTTCTTGTTTCTAGAAATAATAACAACAGTAATAGTCACCGGTAGGTGTTTAATAACAGCTCTGGCAGGAAGGAGTTCTGATTTGTAGCATTGGCCCAATTTCCATGGTGGAAATACTCCCATCAAGGCCAATTTCAGCCTACAATGGCAACACAAACATTGTTCTAAACATCTAATAGGCAAAACTCATTTAACCTCACAACTGTCCTGTGAAATCCTATTATCATTCCCATCTTATTGATGGGAAAAACTGAGGCATAGAGAAGTTAAGCAACTTGGCCAAAGTTATGCCTGATGAACGGTGCAGCTGAGAAATGAACCATGATCGCTGGCTTCAGTTTGTGTTCCAGTGTCCTAACCACTACACGCTAATGTCTTTAGATTTTTAGTTATTCAGACTGGTTGTAAGGCCCCCAGTTCTTCCCAGAGAAGAGAAGCATACATGTGACCTGAATTCTTGGAGAAAAAATGTAAGAAACTAGTATAAAAAGTTACTTGAACAGTGAGATTCTCTTTTCTAGAGGGAATATAGCATACAGGGCAAGAAAAGAGGCTTCAGAAGCAAAAGACTTGAGTTCAAATCCTGACTTTGTCATTCGCTAGCTGTGTGGACCTTGGGCAAGTGATGTAACCTCTCTGTGTCTCAGTTTCCTCCTCTGTAAAACTAGAGAATAATAATGATATCTGCCTTATAAAGTCGTCAGGATTAAATTAGTTAATACATATATAGAGCTTAGATCAGTACCTGGCACCTGAAGACACTCAAATGGTAACTATTATCATAATTTTTGTCATTTCTTGGTAATTCTGCAGGTCGTCGCACGTTGGAAGTGCTCAAATACCTAATAAAGACAGCATTCATTGAGTACTTTCTTTGTGCTGATCACTATGCTAAGTGCTTTACCTGTGTCATCTCATTTATCTCCCACAAACCACCCTGTGTTTTAGGTTATACAGCCATTTTGCAGAAGTGGTAGTAGAGCCCCCCAAAGTCAAGCAGTTTTGCAAAGTCATGTAATTAGTGAACATTATACTGTCGGCCTTTGGCTATCAGAGGCTCTCTAGCAGCAGTTCAAATTCACAGAATCCTTATGGCAATTTAAGGGGCCTGTTTTATTTTGTAGGTGGGTGTTTGTGTGGGAAAAAGGCTACCAAGAAACAGATTCTGTGGTCAGCTCAGTTACTACCAAAGCCAAAGGCGTGACTGTAACCAACACTTCTACACTTGGATTCCGGGTCTGGGATGTGGCGGATTATGTGATTCCAGCCCAGGTATGCCTCCCACCGTGGCTTCTGTCTGACACCAAAGCTTCTGATTAGCTTCTTTCCCTTGACTGATTTGCACGCTTTTTTTTTTTTTTTTAAGATTTTTTATTTATTTATTTGACAGAGAGAGAGACACAGTGAGAGACGGAACACAAGCAGGGGGAGTGGGAGAGGGAGAAGCAGGCCCCCCGCCGAGCAGGGAGCCTGATGCAGGGCTCAATCCCAGGACCCTGGGATCATGACCTGAGCTGAAGGCAGACGCCCAACGACTGAGCCACCCAGGCGCCCCCTGACTTTGCACTCTTGATTAATGATTGGCAGAGTTCTAACATCGCGGAGGCCCAGACTAATTGTCTTAGTCCAAGAAAGCAGTGCGGAAGGATCTCTTACTGCCTTAAGGTCTAATAAACAATATTCAACCAGCTATGTTTCTTCAGCTTTAAATCATGGCTGGCTTAAACACAGACAACTCAGTCTGTCTCAAGCCCCGAAAGGTAGAAAAGCAAATATTTTAAATCCTGGGAAAAATTCAGGTGGAAATATTGCCTTCCCACATTTTGTATGTGCTTTATTGTTGTAAACCCACAAGGTGAATCTTTTCAGTGTAGAAAGTTGATCGGTAATTGGAGACCAAAGCCAGACTGGAAGGAAACAGACATAGGATTTCATCAGGAACAGAGGAGAAGGGAAGAAGGTGTTTGCTACAGCATCCTAGTATCCAGTCTGTTAATCCACAAAGCTCCAAGTTAAATACTGACTCTCTTCAGCCATGATAATGACTATGCTCCACAGCCAGACCCTGACATATCCCTCCGAATGGCTTCCGTGCTAGGATGTCTGGGGTGGCTAAATCTCTCTCGGCTCAGAGCTTGGCAAGGGAAAGCAAGGACTTCAGAAACTCTCTTTTTCTTCAAGTGTGTTCGTTTTCCCCCTGCCTTCTCAAGAGAAGGGTTTTGCGGGGTGCCCAGAGGGAAGACTGAGCGAATAAGCAATGCAGGTCAAATGGAACAGGGGATTCGTAGTTTGCTGGAGGTGGGTGGTCCTATGGGCATGCACCTGGGTCAACAGAGAGACCCCTCCTTTCTGTGAAGCCATGGCCTCGTCCTGGCAAGCTCTGGGGCCGTCACATTCAGTGTGTTCACTGGGACCAAGGAAGAGTGTGGGCCCACTGCTTCTGACCCTCAGTGGGAAGGAACAGGCAGCAGCTCTGCCTTCCAGCTTAGCTCTGGCCCCGGGGCTTCGTGAGCTCCACAGAGCTCCCTTCATGAGCTTTCACAATGGCCTCCTGCTTCCCCACAGATGGAATACAAACGTCAGTTTGCACCACTTCTACTCGGCTCATCTCTGGACTGAAGTTTCCCTAAGCTTAAAATAGAGAAGAAATAGGAAACAAACAGTAAACCCTATTGAATTGTTCACATCTATCTCAGGAGCCGCTGGAGCAGCTTCTGTAGACCACGTGAACAGCATGTCTCTGTGGGAACACCGAGGACGCTGACAGGGGTGCCAGGAGAGAGGCACGGGCTTCGTGCCACCACCTCAGGCCTCCTCTTGGGGTCATTTCCTATCTCCCAACATGGCTTGCTCTAGGCCTTTCTTTGGAAGATGCCAGCCATTCCCAGAGCTTCCACCACCTCGTCAGACCTGGGGGTGGAGATGTCTACAGACACTTTGATCCTTGAGTTACCCCGATCCCCCAGGTGGCTCCCAGTGCTGACTCCACTTTTCCCGGGAGTCTGAAATGCTGAGAGAAAGCTTCTGGTATTTCATTTTAGAATGCCAGTGCTCAGTGAGGGGGAGGTCCAACTAGAATTTTTGGGCATCTTTGTCTTTTACTCCTAATGTTGGAAGGTCCTTAGCAACCGACTCTTTAGTCTCATCCCCAGTGAACTGCACTCCAGAAACTTTAAATCAACCATTTGGCACCTTCCTAGGAGGAGAAAACAGAACCTTCTCGAAGGGAGGAGCGTCAGTTACGGACCCTGACTGGGTCTTCTCTAGAATGTTTTATTTATTTAATTTCAGTTAGGAAAGAAAACCAGCCAAACTTGGGACTTTGGTGGCCTTGTGTTTTTGTACCTCTGAGGTAACCTGGTTGGCAGACGATGTTTTGCGCACCTGTTGGATCTTTTCCCTCAACAAGCCAAGCTTTAATTAAGGAACCACCTCAGGTGATAGGCATTTCTTTTTCCACTGAGGTGAAATTCATGTCATAATATTAACTATTTCAGATTTAAAAATTCTGTGGCATTTAGTACATTCACAATATTATGCAACTATCACCTCCTTCTAGTTCCAGAACATTGCGTTACCCTAAGAGAAAACCCCACACCCATTAAGCAATCGCTCCTCATCCCACCCTCTGCCTTACCCCCACCTCCAGGGCAACCACTCATCTACATTCTGTATCTATGGAAACTTCATAACAATAGAATCATGCAATAAGTGGCCTTCTGTGTCCGACTTCTTTGACTTAGCGTCCTATTTTTGAGGTTCATCCACGTAGCAACATGTGTCAGGGCCCCATTACTTTTTATGGCTGGGTCATGTTCCATTATAGATACACACACAGGTATAGATAAACACAATCTGTTTATCCATTCGTCTGTCAATAGACATTTGGGTTGTTTCCACCTTTGGGTCACTATGAATAATGCTGCCATCAACATATGTAAACAGTAGGCCCCACCCCTACCCCTTATCCACGGTTTCAGTTACCCATGGTCAACTGCAGTCCAGAAACAGATGATCCTCCTCCTCCTGACATATCCTCAGGTCAGTAGTAGCCCAACGCTACATCACAACGCTCCCATCCCTCGCCTCCCTTCACCTCATCACGTAGCCATTTTATCGTCGCACGAAGAAGGGTGAGTACAGCACAATAAGGTATTTTGAGAGAGAGAGGCTACATTCACATAACCATTATAGCATATTATTATAATTCTATTTTAGTATCAGTTATTGTTGTTAATCTCTTACTGTGTCTAATTTATAATTTAACTTTATCACAGGTATGTACGTCTCAGAGAAGACATAGTATGTATGTATTTATATATATATATGTGTATATATATATATATATATATATACTCTCTGCGGTTTCAGGCATCCCCTGGAGATAAGGGGGACTATGGTACAAGTATTTATTTGAATCCTGTCTTCAGTTAGGTTATAAACTCTCAGAGAACAAGAGATCAAAAGATCATTTTTTAAATTGTTTTTTGCATGGCATGTGGGCAAAGTGAAAGGTACTGTCCTATTAAATGAGTGACTGGCGTTCTTCGTGGCTCGGCTTGATTCCTTTGAAGGTAACAGGGTGATGCTGTCTCCCTTTTGCAGGAGGAAAACTCCCTCTTCGTCATGACCAACATGATCATCACCGTGAACCAGACCCAGGGCTTCTGTCCTGAGGTAGGCAGCTTCTCTGGGAAGAGCCTCGGGCCTCAGGCCCCTCTCGTCGGCACCTGACTGACCACATGGCATTTCACTCTTTCTTCATTTTCCAGCTTCCAGATAAGACCACTGTGTGTGAATCAGATGCCAACTGTGTTGCTGGCTCTTCAGGCACCCACAGCAACGGTATGAGCACGTGGCTGTGACCCCACAGTAGACACTTAGCCTGGGGAGGGCAGCCCCTGACTAGATTGTCTCCTCTGTGGGGCTTCTCTCATAGAGAAATCTTCAGGATGGAGAAATCCCCCACATTCCCCAATTCCTCCACATGACCCTGAGTGAGCCTGCTGTTCAGGTTAGGGTCCCAGGATCTTCTCAACATTCACCTGTCACCCGTGCCCCAGAAGCCATCCCAGATCTTGCCCTGTGCTGGAGCTTGGCATCATCCTAGCGCTGCCCTTGGACTCAGGCAACTCTTTTCCTCTCATTTCTGGAAACTGTATAAATCCCAGAATTGGAATAGATCACGACTGATTGCACAGGATGCTGTGGTGGTGCTCCCACTCTCTACCTTGCAAAGTAGAAATTAGGAGACCCCTGCAGACCTGGGTCCCCTTGCCCCTGCAGGAATTGCAACAGGAAGATGCGTGCTGTTCAATGGGACTATGAAGACATGCGAGGTGGCAGCCTGGTGCCCAGTGGAGGATGATAGCCACGCGCCCAAGTGAGTCCTGCCCGAGGGAAGGCGGCAGGGGAGTTAAGGCTTGTGTGTTGTGCTCTCGGTGTCTGTGTGGAGTCAGGCTTCCGCAGGGCGGGGACCACAGGCAACCATCAGAGGCAAGGTGGGCCACAGTGTTTGTCACTTGTGATGGGACTGCAGCTGATTTATTTCCATGTCTGGACTCTTGTCAGTTGCGAGTAACTCCAGGAAACAGTTCTCAGTGCCTTACCCAGGACACACACATAGTAGGGGCAGTTTGTTGTTCAACAAACTACGAAGAGCCCAGTACGACTAGACCTGGGGCTCAAAGGACAGCTTCAGAGCCTCTACATTTTGACTCTGCTTCCCCCCATACTGGCTTCGTTTGCAGGACCCATGGTGTAGTCCCAGGAGGTGGCTCTGGGCTTACATTCCCCCAAGTCTTCCAGCCCAGTTGTCCATAGAGGTTCTAGATCTGTCCGTCATCACATCTTCAGCCACATCCCTCAGCCCACACTGTAGCTGGGGCATGGATTTTGCTTATCAGCTCAGGCCTGGGTCACCTGCCGATCTCCGGAGCTACGGTGGAGTCAGTCCCGCCCGAGGAACACAGCCTGAGAGTAGGGAGGTGTGGCTTCCAAAGGAAACTGGGGGTTCTGTTACCAGAAAAGAAGGGAACAGAGGCTGGGCCGGAAAATAATTAATGTCCACTGAAGTGTGTTGTATAAAGTAGAGCAGGTCCAGGGTTGCCCCAGAATAACATTTTTCCCAATAGTAATTTGCTCTGCTTGGACTGGGTAGGGTTAGAGGTAATGCTCCCAGAATTGCTTGCAACTCCAGCATTCCTTACCCAGCGTTCAGACTGAGGCCTGGACGAGGCCAGAGGCGCAGGGAGTCCCATGAACCCCATCCCAGGTGTGCAGCAACAGAAGGACCTCTGATTTCAAGATTGCTGAGGGCAGCAGCTCAGGCCAGGGAAGGAAACAGTAAAAGAAAAGGAATCTAGCATTTCTGAGGTGGAAAGGGTCTTACAGAGCTGTGCTCCCTCCCTAACATCAGTGCCACTGGCCGTGGGTGTCTACCGAGCGCTCACAATGTGTCTGGAGCCAAATAAACTGCTCTGTGTAAAATGCACTCCAGAGTCCAAAGACATTATGGGGGGAAAAAATATATATATGTGTGTGTGTGTGTGTGTGTGTGTGTGTGTGTATGTATAAAATTAATATTATGTGTTTACCTGGTGAAGTAATACTTTAGATATATTGGGTTATTATACAAAAGTTAATTTCACTTGTTTCTTTTTACCTTTTTTTTTTTAAGATTTTATTTATCTGAGCGAGAGAGAGAGCACACACATGCCTGCAGCATGGAGCAGGGGGGAGGGGGAGGGACCGGGGAGGGGGAGGGGCAGAGGGAGAGGGAGAAGCAGGCCCCCTGCTGAGCAGGGAGCCCAACTCAGGGCTGGATCCCAGGACCCTGGGATCATGACCTGAGCCGAAGGCAGATGCTTAACTGGTGGCGACTGAGCCACCCAGGCATCCTTTCTTTTTACTTTTTAATGTGACTATTAGGAACTTGGAATTACGAGGTGGTTTGTATTTGTGTCTCATTATATTTTCATTGGACAGCAAGGTTATAGATTTAATCCTGTGGAAGGTGATTTTTTTTAAAGATTTATTCATTTACTTTAGAGAGAGAGAGCACAGGGGGAAGGAGCAGAGGGAGAGGGAGAGAGAGTCCCAAGCGGACTCTGTGCTGAGCGCGGAGCCAGACACGGGGCTCAATCTCACAACCCTGAGATCATGACCTGAGCTGAAATCATGAGTCGGATGCTCAACCGACTGCACCACCCAGGTGCCCCCAGTGGAAGGTGATTTTTAAGTGTACAGTGATACATAAAATAACATGAGTCACATGGATAGACATTCCCATGTCCGTGCAAATTCAGCTTCTATACTTATATCAAGGAGGAAATCCTGGTTTGGGGTGTCTGTTGTCACTTGCTGATTTCCATTTCTCACAAAGAATAATCCCCAGATTCAGCACCTTGGGCAAACAGTAATACTAACTACAACGTTTAGTAATATTGTTTTGATTTGATTATATTTATTTGAACAGTGACCTCTGACTTGGGGCCAGTGATATCTCTTATGGTCATGATGGAAAATTTCATTTCAAAATGAATGCCAATTCAAAAAGTGAGTTGATCGTAAAAGCGGAAACAACCCAAATGTCCAACAACAGAGAAAGAGATAAACAGGTTATAGTCCATCCATGCAAGGGAATATGACTCAGGCATAAAAAAAGAATGAAGTGTTACATGCTACAACATGGATGAACCTGGAAAACGGGGTGCTAAGTGAAAGAAACCAGACACAAAAGGACACATACTGTATGATTCCATTCATCTGAAAGATCCAGAGTAGACAAATCTAGAGAAACAAAAAGTAGATGAGTAGTTCCCAAAGGCTGGGCGGAAGGGAGAATAGATAGCTACTGTTAAATGGGTACAGTTTCCTTTGGGAGTGATGGAAATGTTCTAGAACCAGATGTTGGAGATGGTTTGCACATCCTGAATGTGTTTAATGCCGCTGAATTAAACACTTTAAAATGGTTAATTTTACGTTATGTGAATTTCACCTTAATTTTTTAAAAACGGTGAGTCAATCTTAAAAGTATTGCATATGAGGGGCTTCTGTCTGGCTCAGTGGGTAGAGCGTGTGACTCTTGATCTCGGGATTTTGAGTTTGAGCCCCCACACTGGGTGTAGAGATTACTTAAAAATAAAATCTTTTTTTTTTTTTTAAAGTATTGCATATGAGGTAGACAGATGTGGGGGGAAAGTTATAGTATAGGGAATGACAGGGGCGCCTGGGTGGCTCAGTTGGTTAAGCATCTGCCTTCAGCTCAGGTCATGGTCCCAGGGTACTGGGATCGAGTCCCACATGGGGCTCCCTGCTCAGTGGGGAGTCTGCTTCTCCCTCTCCCTCTGCTGCTCCCCTTGCTCGTGCACTCTCTCTCTCTCTCTGACAAATAAATAAAATCTTAAATAAAAAAAGTATAGGGAATGACAGTAGTTCGAAAAATCCTGATATAATGCATCCCTCTGGATACAGGGATGAGGGGATTTGAAGCCCCGGAAAAGCACCTCGGTCAAGGCCTTTCTCGTCATCAGCAGCAACAGGCTCGGCTCTCTTTGCTGTGTGGCCTTGCTTCTGTCTCAGGGTTGAGAAGACTGTTGATACTGTTTCTAAACTCAAAGATTCCACCTGGATCAGGGGAGCCCCCCCCACACACACACACAGAGGGGTCTGCCTACAGCTCTGGATTCTCCATAGAAACCCACCAAAGAAGTGGGGTCCCCTCGGAGCCCCAGATTCAGGTTGTACTGTCAGCACAGAGCTGACGTGGCACCTCAAAGTCGAGGCCCTGCGCCAACAGACACGTGATTTTTATGTACTTTTGAGATGAGGTCAGGATCCACCCTGTGGGTGAATTTACCTTTGCTTTGACTTGTAAAACCAGATCTGTGGGGCATTCCCCTGAGAGCGCCTGAGGGAGGCGAGCTCTGGAAGCCCACAGCTGCAGGCGGAATGATTTCCCCGGGAAGCCACTAGGCCTCACCCCTCCGTCACTATTCCTCCAGCTCTTAAACTCCCGCTGCCTTCAGCAAGAGGCACGAGAGGAAGAAATGGAAAGGCTTGGTTTAGTCTCCCCTGCTGACCTGGTGTTTATACAGAGGAGAGGAGGAAATGCTTGAGATGTTTCACTTTTTTTCTTTCTTTTTTTTTTTTCTAAAGATTTTATTTATTTACTTGACAGAGAGATAGAGAGACAGCACAAGTAGGCAGAGTGGCAGGCAGAGGGAGAGGGAGAAGCAGGCTCCCCCACTGAGCAGGGAGCCGGACGTGGGGCTCGATCCCAGGACCCCAGGATCATGACCTGAGCCGAAGGCAGCCGCTTAGCCGACTGAGCCACCCAGGCACCCTCACTTTTTTTCTTGACAAAATGACGTTGTAAGGCGCATGTGCACGTGCTTTGTTAAAATATTGCCTAAGGATGTGAGTATACGTATATGTGTACTTTTATTAACGATATGTTACGATTTTTTTCAGACCTGCTTTTTTAAAGGCTGCGGAAAACTTCACTCTTTTGGTTAAGAACAACATCTGGTACCCCAAATTTAATTTCAGCAAGTAAGTGCTGGCCGGCCGAGTGAGTTCCCCGGTGTTTTAGAGCGACTTCTGGCTCTTCTTTGAGGTTTTCCTCGCTTCATTTCTGCTTCCTCTTGATTTCAGGAGGAATATTCTTCCCAACATCACCACTACCTACCTCAAATCGTGCACTTATGACGCTGTAACAGATCCCTTCTGCCCCATATTCCGTCTTGGCAAAATAGTGGAGAGCGCAGGGCACAGCTTCCAGGACATGGCCATCGAGGTAGGCACGGGCCCCTGGCTTCTCTGACAGTTTTCAACACACCTCATTCTAGAATGGGCCGCGAGGAAAGCTTGCTCTGTCTCTGCTCACAACCCACAGGGAGGCATCATGGGCATTCAGATCAACTGGGACTGCAACCTGGACAGAACCTCCTCCCTCTGCCTGCCCAGCTACTCCTTCCGCCGCCTGGACACCCGGGATGTGGACCACAATGTGTCCCCCGGCTACAATTTCAGGTAGGCGTGAGCTTGGGCCCTGGTTCTCTTGTGTGGGGGCCGGGGGCGACGGTGGCTGGATCACTCCCCAGTGGGGGGATCCATGCCCATCAAAGACCAGCACTCACTCAGCCCCCCAAGGGCAGGTCGGAAGGCTAGGTGCCAGAGAGAGTGTTCAAGCAGAGCCTTGTCCCTGTACTGATTTTGAGGAGCGGGTGAGCTTGTGATCCTCTGGACCAAAGACTGCTGGGGCCTGACCCAGGAATTAGTTTCTCAAAGACCAGGTCTGCCCCTGGAATCTCCAGGGTTCAGGGGATACAGGTTTAAGCCTCAGGAAAGGCCTTCACTGGCATTTCCCTGCTGAAAGTACCATATGTGAGTGTCCTGGGGCTGCCTTAACTAATTAACAAAGTGGGTGGCTTGAAACAACAGGAAGTT
Organism: Phoca vitulina; assembly: GCF_004348235.1. Classification (NCBI taxonomy): domain Eukaryota; kingdom Metazoa; phylum Chordata; class Mammalia; order Carnivora; family Phocidae; genus Phoca; species Phoca vitulina. Next base: position 8,737,381 of record NW_022589749.1, read on the forward strand.
ACTCTCTCACAGATCTGGACACCAGAGGCCCCAAATCAGGGTGTCAGCAAGGCCAGCCACCTTCTTTGCCTCTTCCAGGTTCTGGTGGCTCCCTGCGATGCTCGGTGTTCCTTGGCTCATAGACCCATCACTCCCGTCTCTGCCACCTTTGTCACATGGCCTTCTTCCCTCTGGGCACATCTCTGTGTGTCCCCTCCTTATAGGACACCAGTCATATGGAATCAGAGTCCACGCTAATTCAGTACAAACTCAGCTTAACTCATTCCACCTGCAAAAACCCTGTTTCCCTACTTGCATTTCGCATTCACAGGTTCCAGATGGCTACAAATCTTGGGTGACAGTGTTCAACCCAGGAGAGCTGGTCATTTGACGGAAGGACCAAGGGGCCAGGGTCAGGTTTGCCACTTCCTCGAGGTAGCAAAGACCTTAGCCATGTACATTTTCGTGGGCGCTCTGTGGCCTCTGTCACGGATTTTGCCACTCTTAAACAAAGCAGCCCTCCCAGGGGCCAGCCGAGTAGGTCTGAGGTGCGTTCGTGTTGCACTTGTCTCCCTCTAGTGGTGACGTGAACAATCAAAGACACATGGGATCATAGAACCATTCGGAACGGCAGTCGGCTATCATCTTGAACCATCTGGCTCACTGATACTAGGGCAGATATTTGCATTTTTTTTTTCCTAGGAAAGAAATCAGGTTTGTGTTGCTCTATCTCTGTTAGACGGTTCTAGAAACCATTGTGGAAAACCTCAAGCTTGGGTCAGAACCTCGGGACAGAGAGAAGTTTATGGGAGCCCTCACCAGAAGGACACCCATCGCCCTGACCTCCGCTAGTATCAGGCCCACGTGAATCCCAGGCCCGACCAGGACATGGATGCCGTGGGCCAGACCGATCGTGGGCCAAGAGTTCAGGCTTCTCTGAACCAATGTCCTGTGTAACACGGGCAGCAAATGGCATCATGGCTCAACAGTGCCCCCCACCACCACCATTCCCCCTTGTGGGTTTTTTGGGGTTTTTTTTAATGGCTTGAGATATCTTTCACCTACCACATAGTGCAGCCATTTAAAGTGTGGGATTGGATCGTGTTTAGTCTAGTCATGAAGTTGTAGGACTATCACCACAATTTTAGAACATTTTCATCACCTCAGTGAGAAAGCCCATACCCTTCAGCCGTCACCTCTGTCCTCCCTTCTGCCTCAGTCCCCGCCAACCACCATCTACTTCCTGTCTCGCTGGACTTGCATAGAAAAGGAATCACACACTGTGTGGCCTTTTGTGACTGGCTTCTCTCACTCAGTATCATGTTTTTTTTGAGGTTCATCCATGTTGTAGCATTTGTCATTACTTTATCTCTCTTTATGGCCAAATAGTATTCCGTTGTGTGGAATTTTATTTATTTTATTTTATTTATTTATTCATGTATTCATCGATGGGTCAGTGGTTCTTTAAAAAGATGTCCAGTGCTGATTCTGTGAGTTTTGTGGAGTTCCGTGGCCAGCTCCATGCCCCTACCCACAGGGCAGGCCCGGGGTTTGCTGCTCACTGACCACATTCTGTTAGTGGCCAGGATCTCCTTGAGACATGCAGGCGGCTCAGCTGTGATACGGAGGCTATTCAGAGTGAGAGGTTCCAGCTCAGCCACAGGAGGGGACAGTGATGCTGGTGCCCCGTGGGCCCTGCACCCTCCTGCCAACAGCCCAGCCCTCACGCTCATGACCCACAATGGCCGGGAGAGGCCTCGAGATGCTCAGGGGGATCCAGCCACCTGTCTGTCCCCGCCCTGTGCCTTCTGCCTCTCACCTGTCCTCCTCCCCTAGGTTTGCCAAGTACTACAGTCACCTGACTGGTGCCGAGCACCGCACGCTCATCAAGGCCTATGGCATCCGCTTCGACATCATAGTGTTTGGAAAGGTAGCCTGGCCACCCCCTCCGCTCGGGGCTCTGGTTCAGACCCAGGCTTCTGGGTCGGCCAGAGACAAGGGGCCCTCTCCCCACCTCTTACCTGCTCATGCCCTCTGTCACAACTTTTTCTTTTTCTCCTGTCATTTGGAGGCTGGGAAATTTGACATCATCCCCACCATGATCAACGTCGGCTCCGGTTTGGCGCTCTTAGGGGTGGTGAGTGACTTAGACTGCTCCTTCACCCCCGGGCCTGGGGCCCTCCTCAGCAGTAGTTAGCCCAGCGAGGTGAGACCCTCCACTGGCAGCTTGGTTCTTCCCCTTGACCCTAAACTCGTTTCTAGAATCGACCCTCTAGGCTTGTTGCGCTTGCCTCCAGCCCCACCTCACCTTTGCTTCTTCAAGACCGCAGCCCTTGGGGCCTCACCTTTTCCAGAGAGGGAGAGCCTTGCCTTTACTCTCCTTGAAAGATTCTAGGCTTTGTGGGAAGGGGCATGCGCAGAGTAGCAGGGGCGAAAGCATCCCGGCTCATCCTCTCTCACCCTGTGCCACACTCAGGCGACGGTGCTATGTGACGTCATAGTCCTCTACTGCATGAAGAAAAGATACTACTACCGGGAGAAGAAATACAAGTATGTGGAGGATTATGAGCAGGTAGGCCACCTCCTGAACTCCAGAAGGCAGGAAGGTCCAAGCACCCTGCCTCCTGCACCTCTTTCTTGTCCCAGTGGTGAGCACCTGGAGTACTGGGCTGTCTGGGGGAGGCCCTAGCGCAGTGGTGCTATTGGGCATGTGGTCAACCCGGGCAGCCGCACAGCGCTCCTTCTCTGCTCCACTTCTAGAACATCCCTCTTTAAAATCTAGCCTCGGGATACCTGGGTGGCTTAGTCGGTTAAGCGTCTGCCTTTGGCTCAGGTCATGAACTCAGGGTCCTGGGATGGAGCCCCGCATCAGGCTCCCTGCTCAGCGGGGAGCCTGCTTCTCCCTCTCCCTCTGCCTCTCCCCCTGCTTGTGCAAGTGCGCACTCTCTCATGCTCGCGCACTCTCTCATGCTCGCTCGCTCTCACACGCGCGCACTCTCTCTCAAAAAAATAAAATCTTTAAAAAATAATAAAATAAAATGTAGCCTCATTTTAATTAGTGACATCTCAGGTTAGTTACAATAGTGAGTATTATCACAAAACCCCACACTAAACTTGCCTTGCATAGCAAGAGGGGTTGGGTACCATGCTTTGAGACCCCCCCTGCATGAGGACTAACCTGAGTATGTTCCGTTGTGAAGGGTTGCCCAAAAGTCCTGGCTCTCACCTGCCGCAAATGGTCCAGACTTACCTGTGGGCAGCACGTGGTGGGTGTACGTTTATCCATAAGCATATCAATCAACGATAAGCATATCATTCTTTGCAGGGTCTTGGCGGTGCGATGGACCAGTGATGCTTCCTCCACACCTGGGCTCCCCCGGCCCTCATCAGAGCACAGCCAAGAGGGAGAAGAGGCTGCCGTGTCACCTCAGAGAAAGTTCCAGATTCTGAATCCATCTCCACTGCACAAGAACTTCATGGTCGCCCAGCTGTTTTGTGTGTAGGATGTGAATAGTAAACCACCCTGACACTTGGGGGTGTTGGGGCGACCTCTGGCCCAAGGGCGGTGGTGCTCCTGCCACTGCAGACCTGGGGGCCTCATCCAGAGCCAGCCTTCCCTGGGGGGCTCCCAGCTCCAGCTCCCTGTGAGACAGGCCCAACTGAGGCCCGGCACTCGGTTCAAGCACTTTATGAGGGAAGGAAGGACAGCCGGGTGTGGTCGCTGGACCTCTAGCACATGCTGTCACGGGACAATGTGTGTCCTTTGAGAAGAGGCACGTTGAGGTGGTCAAGGACCAAACATTAAAAAGATTTTCTCAATCTTTGTGTGGTTTCATAGCACGAACTAGAACTTTCCTCCCTTCCCTTTTACTTCAACCAGTAAACCCATTTGTTGTCCCAGCTCACTGTGCTCAGAAAAAAACTTCCTGAAGCAGTCTGCGGTTGGAGCTTAGGCGTTCTCCCCCTGCTTCGACCTTCTCCTGAAGGCCTGAGAGTTTTGATTTTTGTTAGGTTGTGTTCCTACAGAATTTACAAGATTTTGTCCTGTAGTGCCTGCTTGTCTTACCCGTGCATCTGGTGGTGTTTTTTGTGTTTTTTTTTTACCCAAAATTGTGGTACTACACCGTGGAGGACACAATTTTAGATAACAAGAGCATGGCTTATCCTTCTCCCCTCCCCTTTGCTTTCCAGAAGTCTCCAAACCACAAGCAGCACCACCTACACCTACTTTGTTTGAAATGTTAATGAGGTTATTTCTAGCTGCGCCTTCACACCGACTTAATTCTGCAACAAGTCTTCAGGATCTCCTTAAAGAAAGCTGCTTGCCTGCCCCCCCATCACGAATTCATTTCCAAGTACCGAAGGGAACGTTTATTTTAGAAGTGCCTGCTTCTGCTGGATAAAACCTGGGCTTTTGTTGCTTTGGGGGGCGGGAAACATTTACTGAACCCCTTTGAAAAAGCTCTGGTTCGTGCTGCCTTTTTGAAAAAAAAAAAGCCTGCCTGAACACACGGATCGAGTGGAGCTGGAATTTTTTAGGGACGGCTTTTCATCTTGCAGCCTAAGACGCATGGTTACTGGAGTGGGGAGAGACTTCTTTTGGCCTCCCTTTTTCTCAGAATGCTAAGGCCAGCTGGGGTGAAGGATGGGGGAGGCACTGCTTACTTTACTCACCAGGCCTTCAGCTATATTCCCACTTGCTGGCCCTCCCTGGCGCTGCTGCTTAAGTAGGGGTCCTTCACCTTTGCACCCATGGAGGGCCTTCCGGGAGTCTCTGGAACTCCTAAAACTGCAAAGCGATGCACCTGTGTTCATTTCTTTTGGCTTTCATTAGATTCTCAGTGGGGTCTTTGAATAGGAACACCTGCTCTTGACTCTTAAATGCCAGTATTCCAAAGTTATATTTCTGCAACAACAGAACAAGGAGTGTTCACACTTCATCTGCTGTCCCTTCATAACAGAAAGCCAAGGTTCAAAGCCAGTAAGGCAATGCCATGGGCTGGATTCACATTTGGAGGGCAGGGAACCCCAGACCCTAGCCTGGAGGAAGCATCAGTTCTAAAACAGTCTCCAAACGCCATGAAAACTATCCAAGCTCTGTAGAACCCTGCATTTGCTGACAAAGTTGGAGCCCTTGGACAACTAACTTAACTTTTCTGAGCCTCAGTTTACACGGGATGATCCATAAAATGGGATAAATACCCACCTTGTGGGGTGATGTGTCCTACAACACGCCTCCTGACAGGATGTGTTCCATGTGTAATTAATACCGCTCCCAGAGCTGCTCACCTAGTTGGTCTCCAACAGAAGAATCTAGCAATTACCTGCCTGCTAAAGCAGTGCCTCTCAGACTTCCGTGGGCACATGAGTCACCTGGGGATCTTGTTTAAATGGGGCCTGGGAATTTGCACTTCCAACCCACTCCCAGGAGATGCTGACGCGCCCGGTCCAGGGACCACACTTTTAGTAGCAGGATACTAGGACATGGTTACACAGACATGAATAATGTAATGCTGAATACATTAGCCCTGACTTGGGCATTTGATCTCACAGTCAGCCTAAGGAAGAAAAACAGACGTAAGGACGGATGTCCTACAGACATCTGTAAACTGACCAACAAAAATACCTCCAAAAGGCCCAGGCTTTGCACCATTTTGCTGTCTGTTTATTTCAAGTTTACAGAGAAGCTTAAACATCTGTGGAAAAACACCAAAGGCTTATTTTTCTCTTAAATTCATGTACTTTTAAGTGATAAATACACAGTATTTAACTTTGTACACCTGATAAAAGGAAAATGCATAGTAGAAAGGATCAGGAATAAAACAGAAGCATCGGGTATTAAATCAGACACAGAATAGAAAAGTCAGCAGTCCCACGAAACTCGGCCCATAAAGCTGCAAAGAGGATGGGAACCGACGACCTTGAAACCTTCTCTAGCACCTTGGAAGCAAGTGGAGGTCATGGTTCTTCCCCCCAGCAATGCAAAGCTCCCCTTTGGAAGATGAGTGAGAGCAATAGGTTGAGCCCATGCATCTAAATGCTCAGGTATTCGCCTCTTCGTTCCAGAAAGGCTTTAAGGATGGGAGCCCTAACTCACGGGAAAGGCCAAACCCCTGGGGAGACGGCCTCTCCAGCCCCCAGAGCCAACAAGGGACTAGCTAAGGCCTCCTGGGAGCCTCCGCTAAGCCTGTGGAAGAGACGGGGCAAGTGGAGCAGGGCAGAGGAAGCTGGGGCAAGAACTTGTGCAGGCCCCAGGCTGCTTACACCAAACTGGTCCCACAGATGAGCCAGCAATGGAAGAAACTGATAGGGCATCCTTTTTGCTCACCCGGAGAAGCTGCCCATGAGGGCTTCTCCCCTCTCCTGACAGCCAGCTTCCGAAAAACCAATGTTTGTGCTCCAAGAGAACGGTAACCCCACCGCTTGGCAGTAAGGCCCTCTGCTTATACTTTTTGGGGGGAGCAGTCCCTCCGCACAGCTTTCTTTGGTGTTTCTTTGGAAAAAAAAAGTTATGAACCCACCTGCCTGAACAGCCGGCCTTCCGCGTATGAGATCTTACGTGGGGAGTCCTGTGGCGGAAGAAACGGTCTCGCCCGATGCAGCTGTGTAAACAGGAGTTCTGCAGGGAGCGTGCTCCCTGCCCGCCCCGGGCGAGCCGCTCGGCCAGGCCACAGTCACACAGACAGGCCGGGACTAAGGACAGGTCCACTGGAACTACTGCAAGGTGCTTATGGCAAACTAACCAGACCCCATCTGCTCCCAGAAGGGGTGGTGCCTATAAGTACAAACAAGCGCAGGAACGCCAGAGGAAGTACCAGGTTACAAAAAGCAAGCAAGCAGGCCAGACAACCCTTCATCTGACGGTTGTCCTTTGCTCTTGGAAACCAGCATTCCTTAATTCTGTACTGCTTATAAGACAGCAAGAAAAGTCTGGCTAAATGACAGTCAAGAGCTTACGAAGGTCTGTGGAAGCCAAGAACACCCAGGCTCTGTGGCCGCGCTGGGTAGCGGGGGCACGAGGCCTTGCTCCCATCTCTCTGCGAAAAGTCCTCCTACCAGCGATGATCAGACAGAAACTCCAGGAGAGCACGTCCTCTCAGCCCACTTACTGACACTATGTCCCCCAAGCCAGCGTCCACAAAACACTGGGAATCTCCCCGAGCAAAGGCCTTCCTGTTTTCCTCCCCCGTGAACTTCACCCTCCTCCATGTGTGGCTCTGAGAAAGAAGTCACACTTGAACTGCAGTGAGAATCCCCAGTACGAGCGGAAACCCAAAAAGATAAACCTTTTCTGTCTGGGACTGTTGGCTTACAAAGCAGAACTCCCTGTGCCAAGCCCTGGCTCTCTTGGACCCTGAGGACCGCTCTGGGTTTCAACAATCCTCTCTAAAAGGGCGCCCCAAAGTTCTTGTGTAGATCCTAACAGAGCTTTGCCGGTAAGGATGATCATTTGTGTTTCCGCTGAAGCCGACTATTTCCTCACTGGCCCTCCAGAAACTAAGTGCTTCACTGACTGCGACAATCAGCTAGTATTTGAGAAAACAAAACCTCGGCAGTCTCTAGAACACACAGGTTACAAACAGACCAAGCTGCAATATACAGGCACAGATCTCATTGGCTCTAACTCTGATCACATGCCTGAAGCCGTGGAAAGTATCCTGGAAGCTCTAAATGATCTCTGAACTACTCTAGAGTTCAGTCTAGTTAGAGAATCGAAAATATTTTATTTACTCGTAAGCCATGTAATGTACATGGAAGTGTAGGATTTCACCCTGAAGTTTTTGTCATTTAACAAGAGATTGACCAGAGCTCCGTTAATATTTCAGAAACCCGCTGTGAGTGGCTATCAGTCCTTTAGGTGAAACCTCCCCCCCCACCCCCCGCCCCACAACAACCACGGAACGCCCTTCGAGGGGGGGAAAATCCCCTTTGCGAAGCAATTAAGCTTCAAGCCCTTTCCCTTTTCCTGACTACAACTCTACCCATAAAAAAATGTAAAGTCCTTCTTACAAATAAGGTGCATCGAAGCTCCCTGCAGCTAACTGAGGGCTAGCCCTGCCCAGACCCCGTGAGTCCACAGTCCTGGAAGGTGCCACGGGCCTGGAGTTTGGGGCCTTCGGGGTTTGCAGGAGGAGTGACACCCCCTCTTCCTCTCCCTTTCAAACGCAGCAACTAACTCTGTGGTCTCAGCCCACACCGCCAGAGTTTTCTGCCGGTTTTGCATGATTTACAAACCCCACACACATTCACCTGGTATATCTGACATGGTTCTGAGTTCACAATGAAGGATTTTTGGCATAAAAACGTTTTAAAAAGCAATTGTCCCAAAATGCATGTGGCTTTGGGTCTGCAACTCCTCACACCCGCCCGTTCAGCCAGCCAGCGGCCAAGGTCGATGTCATGGAGTCAAGTCTTTTTTTTTTTTTGTCCCCTTGAAAACAACAAAGGAAGAAAAACAAAACAAAACAAAAACACCAGAGATGACGGTCAAGGCTCTACACACGTGCTGGGTTTCCGTAGGACATGCTGCTATGGAAACGCAGGGTGCAGCCTGCATGCGAGGTCGCGCGTCCGGGCAGCTACTCCATCACCTCGTCGGGCCGCAGAGGATGCATGCGAGCGCGGGGGCCGGGGGCCGGGGCCCCCCAACTCTCGGCGCGGGGACCGCCTTTCACAAGAGCACTTCCTCCTCCCCCACGGGGGGCGGGTCGGGGCCCCGGAGGCTGTCTTCGCTGCCTTGCTTCCTGCTCACCGAACAGAAAACCCACGTTAAGGCAAGGCTGCCACGGCCTGAGCCGGCGTCTCCCGCGTTCCCGCACCACCTGGAACGTCACTGACTTCGCTTTTCCCTTTACAGTCTCTCCCCTTTTCTTGCCTATATGAAGTTTCAAGGGAGACTTTGTATCCCCCTCTGTAAGTGGAAAAGCAGCATCATTTGCCAAAAATAGAAAGGAACTATAAAAATAGATGCGAACCTATCTGTGTAACACCTAAGCTCATCCCATGTGAGTCGTGTGCAGCCAGCGATGGGGCCTGATCACAGAGGTTTTTAGGTATCTTGATGTGTCCCCCGACCCCAAGCTTCCTTCTTCAGGCTAAGGTTGAAGATTCTTCAGTCACCTGAAGGTGAGCTTCCTGGGGGCAGCAAGCAGGACCACCTGGGTTTGGCCTGGCACAGAGCCGGCCTTTTGGAAATGGTGGTCAAGAGGACTGTCCCCAGCACACAGGCCCACGGGACACCTTGGATGGAGAGAAGGGCCCTCCTCTTGGCGATGTGAGTGATCAGAGCAGGAGAGACCAAGGAGGTGGGAGGAAAGGTGTCCTCGTGTCCCTGAGAGGTCATATCCTGAAGTGCCCCCAGCTAGACCTGCCTGGGGGTGGGGTGGGGGCGGGGGGAACGGACACAGGTTGAACTAAGGAGCTAGGAAGGAAAATCCCTGAGGAGAAGCCCAAATCGCTTGCCACCGGCCAACAATAAGGGCCCCTTCTAAGGGAAGCCACTGGGCTTGCCACACCAGACTAATGTCTGCTGGGTGTCCCTGGCCAGAAGCGAAACTCTGTCCCGGCACAAGGAAGAGAAAGCCAGTATCTCTGACCCTCTCTGTTTCAAGAGCAGGCTCATTGGTTTTTGTTTCTGCCAGAGCAGAGGGGGTCAAAACTCCCAGGGAGGAGAGCTGTAACTAGATGTCAAATCCGGGCCCCAATTTCTGCCCTAGAGGCGCCTGCCGGTACCAGCTGGGTGTGGTTGCAGATGGAGGGGGGGGGCAGGCCCCGGGCCCGAGGCCTCCGACAACTGAATAAGCCCTCGGAACTCCAGACTGCTGGGTCATTCGGACACTCAGAGCATCCCCCCCCAGCAGCCTGAGGGCAAGAGCAGGTAATCCCCAGGTCTTGCTGGGACTACTGGTGAGGGAATTAAAGGAGTAGTAAAGCCCTTTGGGCCAACCTCTGGGTATCTTGCGATTTTGAGCTCACTGAAAATAAGAAACAGATGACAGACTTGCACACAGACGGGGGGCAAATCCTAAAACTTGAGATTTGAGAAGAAAAAGGGCAGCCCATTAGGCTTCCACTCACTGTCACCCTAGGAGGCTCAAAGAGCAGGCGGCAGAGAACTGGGGAACCACCTGGCAGGGATGAGGCAGCCTTCTCGGGCTGCCGACAACTGGCCGATGGCTAACTGCCGCTTTCCCTGATCCTAAACTGTCCGCTAGCTGACTACAGGCCCCTGACTCCTGCGCTGCGGGGGCCAGTGAACTTCATCTCGTGGGTCAGCTCCCAACGCACAGAAATGGCCGCTTGCTCGTATGTGGATGTTCGCAGCGGCAGGCGCTCGTGACAGCCCAAGTGGAGACAATGTCCATCACCGAATGAATGAGGAATAAAATGTGGTCTACCCGTACAATGACATACGGTCTGGCCAGAAACAGGAAGAAGCGCTGACGCCTGCTACACCGTGGATGAACCTTGGAACATGATGCTGAGTGAGAGAAGCCAGACGCAAAAGCTCACACGTTGTACGGCTCCGTTGACAGGGGGTGTCTAGAACAGGGCAACTCCATAGACACCGAGAGGAGATTAGTGGCGGCTGGGAAAGGGGAGTTGGTGGTGACAGCGGAGGGTACAGGGTTTCTTCTGGGGCTAATAAAAATGTTCTAAAATTGATTGTGGTCTTAGTTGTACAAGTCTGTGAATATATTAAAAACCACTGAATCATACCCTCCAAATGGGTGAAACATACAATATGTGAATTATATTTCAATAAAGCTGCTCTTAAAACATAGAAATGGCTTTCCAACGATTAAATTTTAAATGTTAAAAAAAAATTAATAAAAAATACATAGAAATGACTGCCTGGAGCTCCCAGCTGAGGATGAGGTAGTGAGTTGAGCTCAAAGGAAGGAATCCTAGAACTTCTATCTTGCCATGGGCACTAGGGGGAGGAGAGGCAGCAGGGGTGCTAAGTGTTAATCATCTTAGTCCCCAGGGACAAAAATTCCCACCTGTCCTGGGAGCTGCTGGCAATGCTGACAAGGCTATGTGTTGAGAAGAGGGACGGCCAAAGGGAAAAGGTTCAGATCCACCGTGGGGACAGAGGACTCTTACACTAATCTGCAGCAGGCTGGAAGGGAACTTATTTTCTAGGTCTTCACCCATCAGAGAAGAAGGGGTGGATGCTGGAGAGCCCCAGAACACTGCATGCCTGATCTATGCTCTGACCACATGGACCCAGGGCAGGGGCAGCCACGGGACCCTGTGACACAGCTTCAATGCCATTGACGTGCCCTGAGCATATGTGGGTACCAGACTGGGTCCTGAGACCTGGGTGAATTCGCAGGCATTCCGGGTGGAGCGCCATGCACCCGCAGCCCCAGCCCACATGCACGACCCGCCGTCGGGTCCAAGCCCCTGGCTGGCCATGGTTTTTCTCCTAGGCCCAGAGGCCCGCGGCGAGCCTAGGCACAGCGGCCCGAGGTGGAAGGACCCTCCGCCCGGGTGGGGATGCCCCGTGCTCTGCAGCTGCCCCCGCCCCCAGGCTCCGGCAGAGGCTACAGCGCAGGCAGGCAGGCATTACCTTGGGCTCAGACAGGGGCTCACACTCCCTGGTTGGTTTTTTGCTGGAATGGCCAGAGGGGAGGGAAAAGGGAAGTAAGAAGGGACACTGGGGATCTCTGAGATGCCTGTCCCCCACCCCAGAGACACTCAGACCCCCAACGCCAGCTTCACAGAGCTGCTGCCAGGGCGATTTTGAGCACGGCGCCTCTGCGGTTGACACACAGGGTCACGTGGGTGAGGCAGGCCTTGCTCCTCCATCACAGGGCCCACAATCCCACCATCAAGCATGCATGCTTCTGGGCCACAAAAATGCTTTCTGATTGTCAAGTGGTCCCCCAGGTAAAGTGCAAGTCTCCCTGAGAAAGGTAAAACTGCAGCACGGGTTAGCTGTCCACAAGAGGAGGTGGGCTGAGCCCGGCGCGGGGGCGAAACTCTCCCTCATGAGCCTAGGAGACCTGGTCTGAGTCATTCCAGGCGCTTCCTTCCGCTCCAGGAATGGGCCCAGGCAGGGTGCGCTGGGCAGGGCTGCCCTGTGTTCAGCCTCTAGCTCCCCACCCCAGAGGAAGGCAGGTGGACACTCACGTGAGCAGGTTTCCAGGCGCTGAGAGGGAGCGCTCCTCCCGCCGGCTGCCCTCAAACGGGTTCCCGAAGGAGCGTTTCCGTATCATGGTCTTCACCAGGATCTGAAGGACAGAAGAGGAAGCTGAGCCTCCTGAGGGCGACTCCAGGCAACGTCCTCCCCTGCGCCACTCTGCAAGGGCCATCTCCCTCTTCCTCTCTCTCCCAGGCCCCGGCCGCTCCCACGGCTCGTGGCTGGCGACAGGCCTTTGGGAGATCCTGGGCAGCATCCCTCCCACCGAGGACACAAAAGCCAAATCTTTTGTGACTAGTCCCGTGTCCGAAACCATTCATGTCTCCCTGACTGCCAAGAAGATAAGGTCCACACCCCTTGGTCTGACATCCTCCTGTCTTCATCTCATCTTGGTCTACCTGAGCCCCAGGGGGGGACCCCGTGCTCCACGAGAGCTGGCCAGCACTGTCCCTCCAGTAACTTGGCACCACTCATCTCACCCAAGCCATCGCTACCCCTGCCCTCTTGGCCCATCAACCTGTCTCATCTTCAAACCTGGGCCTTTATTTTCGGTGAAAACTATCTGGCCACCCCAACAAGGAAGCAATTACTCTTTTCTGGGCCAAATTCAGTGGCTGCACTTCTTTTTAAGTTGAAATATAAGTCCCACAGTCGAACATTCACCATTTTAAAGTGTACAGTTCAGTGGTTTCTAATATATTCACATCACCACTAACTTCAGAACATTTCCATCACCCCTAAAAACAAACCCAGTACTCACACCCCATTTCCCCTCCCCCCAGGCCCTGGCAACCACTGATCTGTGTTCTGTTCTGTGGATTCGTCTATTCTGGACATTTCATACAAACGGAGTCACACGGTATGCGGCCTTCCGTGTCGCTCCCTGCACTGAGCACCAGGTTCTCAAGGCTCCTACGGTTGCGGCAGGTATCAGCACTCCCTGCCTCTTCGTGGCCAAATAATATTCCTTTGTATGGACACGCCTCCACTGGTGGACATGTGGGCTGTTTCCAACTTTTTGGCTGTTGTGAATAATGCTGCTATGAACATTTGTGCACATGTTTTTGTGTGTGGACCTGTTTTCCCCACAAAATGTTCTCATTTCCCTTGGGTCTGTACCCCAGAGTGGAATCCCTGGATCACGTGGTCACGTTGACCATTCTGAGGAACCGCCAGACCGTTCGCTACAGTGCTTACACCACACGAGGGCACCAACCTCTCAGGGGGCTGCATTTTAGCAGAGGATGGGCAACACCTGAATGGGTATAAGGAGCTGAGGAAACATCCCAGGACACTGAGGCTAGCCAGCCCACAGGCTGCTGTGGTGTGAGGGAGAGGGGACTGAGAGGTCCTAAAGGTCCATCCAAGTCTGAGAGGCGCTGGGGGCAGGCTGGTCCACTGCCAGTAGTGGGAACTTGCTCGTGGGCCCCATCACCCACTCTAATACAGACGGGGTCCCCAGGTTGGTTGGCAGACACCTGCCTGACGAGTGGATCCCTTGGGAAAAGGTACTATTCCCTCAGCCCATCCCACGGCCCCTGCTCAGCTTCCCTCCTCTGCCTCCCAGGCTTCTGCCTCATCCCTACTGATCTGACCTATCCTCTCCAAAGCCCAGATCTGATTCCCTCACTCCCTGACTTAAAATCTTTCACCCATAGGACTTTAGAACTTATTCTGCTGCTGGCCAGAGGGCCAAGGACGATTCTGGAGCAAGGGAGTGAATGAGTTATTTTTGGTGATGCTTTTGGCTGCTGTATCCTCTGAAGGAATTTTCAAGGAAAAGACCTCAGTCTGAAAGGCACCGGCCCCCACCCCCTCAAGCAGAGCATGGTGCCTCTTCAAGCTGTTCTATGTGTAGAGTGAGCTTCTGAATTGTTTTGTGTGTGTGCTAAGAATCTAAGTATTTAAAAAAAACACGATGGCAGCGCCTGGGTGGCTCAGTCGGTTAAGTGTTACCTTTGGCTCAGGTCATGATCTCGGGGTCCTGGGATCAAGCCCAGCGAGGAGTCAGCTTCTCCCTCTCCCTCTGCCCCCTCCCCCCCTGCTTGTGCTCTCTCTCTCTCTCTCTCAAATAAATAAGATCTTTAAAAAAAACAGAAAAAACAAAAAAACAAAAAACAAAACCACTGATGTTCCAAAAGGTGGAAACATCCAGCATCTGAAAAACAGATAAACAAAACGTGGCCCATCCATACACTGGCGTATTACTCAGCCAGGAGGGAATGGCATGCTACAACACGGATGCGCCTCAAATACACCATGCTGAGTAAGTCAGACACAGAAGAACACATACTGTACGATTCCACTGACAGGAAATGCCCGGGAGAGGCAAATCCAGAGACAGAAAACCCACCAGGGGTCGCCAGGGGCTGGGGGGAGGGAAAAACAGAGTGACTGTTAACGGGTACAGGGTTTCTTGGGGGGGAGGGGATGAAAATGTTTCAGAACCACAGAGGTGACGGTTGCACAATATTATAAATGTAATAAATGCCACTGTATTGTTCACTTTAAAATGGTTAGTTTTATGATACGCAAATTTTATGTCATTAAAAAAGAAAAGAAGAAAAGCACTGACTTAGATCCCCTGGGAAGGTTCTCACCATCCCTCCCTGACCAAGGCTGGTGTTCTGTGGTTCCTGGAACACACCAGCCCTTTCCTCCACTGTGTCTCTGCAGGTGTCCCTGCCTACCCCACCCCCACCCCCCATCCCTGCCCTGTCCCTCTCTGTGGCCTTGTCAACTTTCCTAGCCCTCAGGGCCCAGCAAAAGAGGCTCCTCCTCTGTGAAGCCTCCATTCTTGTTCCTCTGTGTGGGCCTGTCACCGTGTAATGGACAGGAGGGTAATTTTTTCTGCTCCATCTTTCTTATGAGGCCAGGAGCCCCACGAGGGCTCGTGCTATACCCTGCTCATCTCTGAAACCCTGTGTCTGGCACACAATGGCTATGTGGACCTGGACCTCCCCACTCCAGCCCCTGCCCTCGGATGGCTGCAGTAGCCTCCACTTCCTCCCCAGTGCCCACATTCCATTTTCCACATGGGGTCTTTCCAACTCTGATGGTGCTACTCCCCTGATTCAAACCCTGCAGGTGCTGCCCACACTTCTTGGGACCAAGAATTAAATCTCTGCTGTGGCCTCAGGTCTTGGGTGGTCTGGCCCCTCCTCCTGCCCAGACTCATGTCACCTTCCTTGCCCTGCCTCAGTGGCCCTGGCTTTCTTGAAGCTTCTTGTGGGCCCAGCTTCCTCCCACCAGAGGATCACCACATTTGCTCTTCCCTCTGCCAGAAACACCCTCTGCCCAATACCACCTCGGCCCAGTAAATACTCCACCATCCACTCAGTATATATCCACTTCTTCCTGGAGGCCTTCTCCAACCCATCACCTTGGCCACATTCCCTTCTTAGGGCTCCACGGCCCCCCTTAGGGGTACATCTTGCAGCCCCTCTGTTTTGTTGGTTGTTTGCCCAGCATCCACCTCTCCAAGATGGCAGGCCCACCATGTTGGTTTTACTCATCACTGTAACCCCTGCTCCCAGATTGCTAGGATCAGAGACCTTCTCCTAAGAACATCCTGAGCCTGGAACAGAATAACCTGCGGTGGGCACCTGGGTCTGACACCAGCTGCCCCCCGCACTGTGGCGCAGGACATGCGTGCAAGGGGTGGATGGGAAAGAGTGAGTGAGTGTGGGTGAGTTTTAACAGTGAAGGTCATGCAGAGGCCCTAGGTGGGAGGAGGAGGATGTCAATGGATGCCCCGGCGCAAGGGCTCAGGTTTTGGAAGAAGGAGAAAGTGTGTAGGGAAGCAGGAGGGAGAAGTGCAAAGCTGGGAGAGAAGGAGCTAGCATCTGGGCTCCTAAAGGGGCAGTCACTTGAGGCCAGACACTGTGTCTTTGTGGAAAGTCTCACCAGTTCCTTCCAGAGCCCAGGGCCCTGCCTGCCTGCTGGAGCCAGTCCTAGCCAAACACACTCCAGGGCTTTCACTGTGGCCTTAGTGGGGTGGCCAGCTGGATTCTGCCCCCGGGACTGCTGCCTGGACCCCAGGCCCTCGAGAATCCTAGTCTCCCTCCTGGAGCCAGATGCCCTCCTGGGCAGGGACTGGCAAGTGAGTGATTCCCAGAGTCTCCAAGGTTAAGCCTGAGGACTCCACATTCTGGGTCCTTTTTCCTGGGTCAGGACCCAAACATAAGGCCATAAAAGCACTGGAATTGGGAGACCTTGCCCCTAGCCCTGGGAGCTGCCCACACGGCAGATGTGAGACAAACTAAGCCATCCACTCTGGAGACCGAAGATCTAGCCAGGAGGGAATTCCATCTTAGAGACCTCGGCTCCAGCTCCCACCCCTGGCACCTGTCCTGGTCCTTCTCCTCCCCCTGTCATGCTCTGAAAGCAGGAATTCCAGAAAAAGCAGTAGGATCTCTGGAGAGGAGCTACCCCTCCCTACAGTCACACAGAATCTGACTGTAGACAGAACTAAAGCTACAAGATGCAGGGGCCTCCTGGCCTGATATGTGACCAGGGCCCAGAGCCTGGTGGCTGTGAGTCAGAGACAGACCCGGCCAGCCCCAGACTCTCAGGCCCAATGTCTGCTTCTTAGCTGCCCGCCTGTGTCCCGGCCCGTCCTCGCCGGCCCGCCTCAGGCTGTCCCTGTTCTCGGTCAGTGGTTCGGCCCGCCTTACCACGGTTGCCAGGCTGGGAATGTGTTTGACCGAATTCTCGACCTCCTCTTCGGTCACCTCGACCAGCGTGCAGTTCTCGTCCTCCGATGGCAACGGCTCCGCCCCATGCCTCGTGACCCAGGGGTGCAGCTTCAACGAATGATAGGAGGGGTGAGGGGCAGGCGACTGGCTCCCAGAGGCCGGAGAGCGACACCGAGGCCCTGCCAGTGAGCGGAGCCAGGGAGGGAATGCGGGAGGGCAGAGGTGGTGGCCTGAGATCAGGCATGCGAGAGAGCTGGCAAGCCAGGCAGAGGGTGGGGGGTGAGTGAGATGCAAGGAAACATGGAAAAGACGGAGGGACAGACAATGGGAGGGAGCCACCAGGCCGGGATGTGCACCGGACCGCATTTGCCACCTGGCCCAGGTCTTGGCAGAAGTGACCAGAATTTGGCATCTGCCTTGTATGGTTGCCCAAGAAGCACCCATCACCCCTCAGCAACTTTCCTTGATGCCCCCCGGAAGGCTCTGCTCAGAGAAAGCAGACCCTCCCCATTTCACAGAAGGGGAAAAGGAGGCACAGTGAGACCAGTTAGAAGGACATAGTCAGGAGAGGACCTGGGCAGGGATCTGCCCCACCCCGCTTCCACCCCTGGGGTCCAAGTCCTTATCTGTAACCACTTGGCCTCCCTCTTCTCAAATGCTAGTTAGCTAGATGCCTAGGAGTTCCTGAAGCAAACCTCCAGATTTCTTAAAGAGTCAGATGTGTGCGTGTGGCACTGGTCAGGGTGTAGGGGGTGCACAGGGATCTCACCTAACAGTGCTTTCTGCAAAAGGATGGAATTCAGCAGGCCGGGGAGAGGGTATCAAACTGCTCACTAATTTCCTCCCACCCCCACAGAGATTTCTCCAAGGGATGGGCAGGGTCAAGGAAAGGATCCAGGACTTGGGCAGCCGGGGTATGGAGCACACAGAGACCCCATTCTGGTCTGGTCCCGGCAGGGTGGATGCCACCAACCCAAGCCGATCGGAGTGAGCGCTAGCTGCCCCACTGGCAGCAGATCCCACTGCCACAATCACAGTTAACACAAGTCCAAGTCCTCCTCTCCAACCCCCACCACCGCCAGCCCTCAGCAGCAAGAGGCCCAGGGCATGGGAGGGTAACAGTGCCAAGGAGGACGCAGTGCTGTGGACGGAGGGGAGTGAGGCCTGGCCGAGGCAGGGTTGAGCCAAACAATCCCAAGCAGAGGACACAGGCCTGGCCCCTGGTGCACACCCCATGGAGAGCGATGGCCCCCAGGTACCTTGATTTCCGGCACCACGATCCTTGATTCCGGGTTCTTGTCCAACATGCGGGTGATCAGGTCCTTCAAGTCCTCAGCTATGTCAGGCCTGGGGGTGGAAGACACATCAAGGGTGAGAAACACACAGAGGACCACCAAGGGCTTGGAGAGGAAGGTGACTTGGGACAGACAGGCAATACTCACTGATCTGGAAATTCCAGGGCCTGACTCTTGATCTTACTGTGCAAACACATGATCCGCTCGTCCATGAACGGGCACTGTGAAGAGACGGCGGGGACAGAGTGGCCGTCACGGCTGCCCCATCAGTCCTGCAAGGGCTGCCCAGTACCGGCATCACTCCACGTGGGTTACAGCAGAACAGATGCCCAGGAGCCCACTGCAGCGAGGGAGCAGCTCCCATGCCCACAAGTCTAGAAGAACCCAGAATATCCTTCTACAGGGCTAGAGCCCCTCCCAACCACACTGTGGCTTTCCTCTGCAGCTGTGCTTTAATTTACCTACGTAAACAAAATCAAAGACTCTCTCTACCCACCTGCTGGGTGAACAATAATAATACTAAGAACAATACCTAAGATGTAGCAGCAACAGTAGTGATTCGTGAGGGCTTAGGCTGGGCCAGGCCCTGGACTGGGGTTTCTCAGCACCAATCTTCACTGGCTGTTCCCTGTCTGGAATGTTATTCCCACCAACATCTGCATGGCTCATTTTCTCCCATCCCTCAGGTATCTGATCAAAGCTCACCTTCTCAGGGAGGCCTTCCTGAGCTCCTGTCTAAAGCAGATCCCCCCCCCCCCCTGTCATGTGATTTCTCATCAGAGCGCCCATCCCCGACATTATGTTACATTGGCATGCGTGTACTGTTTAGCTCCTGCGGGGGAACATCAGCTCTAAGAGGGCAGGGACTGTTGCCTGTCTTGCTCCCTGCCGTTTCTCCAGTGCCCAGGAATATCCCGGGTACAAAGTAGGGGTTTGATAAATACCTACTGAATTAATGAATGCTTGAATTATTTCTGGTGATCCTCTCAGAGCCTTAAGAAATCATAAATATTCTTCTCATTTTACAAAAGAGAAAAACAGAAGCTCAGAGAGGTGACATGCCCTGGGGAGTATAAAGCTGGGATTTACCCAGACTGGGTTGATTCTGAAGACTGTTCACACACCACTTCCCAAGTGACAAATCAGTGCTCTCACTCAGGGGAGGAACCGACAACCCGGGAGGAGCTCAGGTACTGTGCTGGAAAAAAGGAACCTCTGTGTGGGTGCTCAGAAGGTGGGAAAAGGTCACAGAATGTGACCTGGTCCTCTCCTGTCCGAGGAAAATTCTTTCATTAAGAGCAGTAACTTGAGATAAGAGTTTGGATTGCACAAGTATATCCATTTGATAGAACTCATTAACCAGTACACTTCAGATCTGTACATTTCATTATATGTCAGTTTTACCCCAAAAAGAAAAAAAAAAAAAAAAAGAACCACAAATAGTGAGCTCTAGCTAATGACTACATTCTGAAGCATCTGGAAGGAAGTGCAGAGATGTTAGCAACTTAATCTGGAATGTGTAAAAGAAAATAAGACAAGGTGAAGATGGACAGACTTGTGATAAAGCAAATACAGTGAAATGTTTATGGCAGAAAACAGCTGGTGGCTGCGTGGGTGTTTCCCATAGTTATTTCAACTTTGCTATATGATTGAAAATCTTCTTATCAAATATTGGTGGGGAAGACATTATAAACCACACGGCCAGTTTCTTAAGCTTTCCTCCATAAAAGCACAAATTCATGAAAAGGAAAAATCCATGCTTTTATTGCTCACATAATTAATCTGAACTTCAGAGTTAAAAACTGAAGTTCCTAAATACTGATAATAAAAAACAACAACAAAAGAACAACAACGGGGGGGGGGGGCGGCGCCTGGGTGGCTCAGTTGGTTAAGAGTCTGCCTTCGGCTCAGGTCATGATCCCAGGGTCCTGGGATCGAGTCCCGCATTGGGCTCCTTGCTCAGCAGGGAGCCTGCTTCTCCCTCTCCCTCTGCTGTTCCCCCTGCTTGTGCTCTCTCTCTCTGTGTCAAATAAATAAATAAAATCTTAAAAAAAAAAACAACGATGAAGAGACCAGACAGCATTCCCTAAATCAATAATGTCAAATGGATTTTTCACATCCATTCCAATTCTGTCCCTCCAACAACAGCCTCTGGGAACACACGCTGCTGAGAAGAACATCAAAGCAGCACCGGGCTCAGGAAGAAAGGGCGCCACTGGCTATTGATTTGTGCTGTCTGTCTGGGGTGTCAGAGTGGGAAGAGAGGTGGCACACTTGTTGTCCTTGCCCTAAATCCATCAACTATTTACAACCTCTAGAGCCTCTGCCAGTCCTTCTGTGTTAACAGATCGCCTTCCACAGATGGGACTATTCTGTACAGGTATGTACATTTGGAAAGGCACCTTTTTTTCACATTCGGGTCTAACTGTGGAAATAAAATGGTAAACTCAATGAATAAAGTACTGTCTCCCTGCAAGGGTAACTATTAACCCACGGGGGCTGCCCAGCAACACCCAGCAGACAGGACACCCCACCCCGTTACCTGGCCAAACACAAAGCAGTACAGCGTCACACCCATGGCCCAAACATCCAAAGCCTACAAGGAAAAGAGAGCTTCGTGTAAGGAGACAAGGGGCAGCGGGGGGTGGGGGGTGGGGGTCTATTGCTTCTGCCCGGCCAAAAATCAAATCCTCCAGCTTTCCTCTGAGGAACCCCCCTTCCTGACTCTGGATCCACCGACTGAGGGTGAGACGGATCCGGCTCCTGGCCTCTGGGTGAGCACATGACCCAGGCCTGGCCAATAAGAGCTTCATTTCCACCAGCCATAGTGATTGGTTTAAGGGTAGGCACATGACCCAGGCCTGGCCAATGAGAGCACCACTTTCCCCCCCAGCCACAATGATTGGTTCAAGGATGGGCACATGGCCCAGGTTGGACCAATCAGAGCCAATCCCGGGATTTTTGTGAGGGCTCCTCAGAAAGAGGAACGCCCTTTCTTCTGAGGTTGGGAAGCTGATAGGAAGGAGCCTGGAACGGCTGGGGGTGCCCACCCACCTGGGCAGGAAACCAACTCAAGAAAACAGCTGAAAGATGGAAAGATGGATTCCTGTTTGAATCCCTGTATCTAGCCAAACCGGAAGCCGCTCTTCATCTACATGATCCAATGGATTCATTGTTTAAGCCAGTTTGGGTCGGATTTCTGCCACTTAGACTGAAAGGACCCTAACACAGGCAGAACTCAGCATCTCAGGCAGGTCCACACCAACCTTCCCAGAGAAGATCTTCCGGGTCTCCGAGAGCGACTCAGGCGCCATGAAGGCGGGTGTGCCCACGGTGTTAGAGAGGAGCGCGTCGCTGCCCTTGAACTCGTTGCTCACACCGAAGTCGGCAATCTTGATGTGCCCATCTTCTCCCACCAGGAGGTTAGAAGGTTTGATGTCCCGGTGGATGATCTTCTGGTAGTGTACTGGGGGTGGGGTGGACACAAGGGGAGAGAGGGGGCAGGAAAACCATGTGAGGAGCTCTGCCTAGCCTCCAGAGGCCAGAAATATAGACATGGACCCCAGTGCTCTCTCACAGCCCCCAGGCCCTTCCCAGCCTTACCCTCCCAAACCTATTGGATACCCCCAGCTTTGAAAGGTAAGGGGGGACAGAGTGTGCTTAAGGAAATTACCCCATCTTCCAAAATGAGGAGTGCAACACCGATTGACAATAATAGTAACCACCTGCTCTAGTCTAAGTCGTGGGTGACGGCAGTCCCTGGAGAGTTTTTGTTGAGCCTGGCTGGCTTCCAGCTAGAAGCCTCACAACTTGTGAGAGTCCAACATATTTTCATTTACTAATGCCAACACTCAACCTGTTCACCACACCAGCAATGAATGGAGGAGGTCAAATGGAAGTGTGGACCACAAAGTAGGACTGGGGACCTCCTTAACTTGTTCCTGCCTGGATGTCAACCCATAGGAGAGGACATGGTCTCTCTTCCTACGGTCTGGAAGACCCAACTGCGTTTCTTTGCTGGTGGCGGTGTTGACAGTGATGAAACCAGTAATAGGGGCAGCAGCTCCATTTGTTGAGTACCCCATCTGGGGCCCAGCCCTGTGTTAAGTGCTTCCCATTTTCTCCATTTAAATCTCCCAACAATTAAAATCTTAAAAAAACAAGGGGGGGTGCGCCTGGGTGGCTCAGTCGGTTAAGCATCTGCCTTCGGCTCAGGTCATGATCCTGGGGTCCTGGGATCGAGTTCCGTGTCGGGCTCCCTGCTCGGCAGGGCGTCTGCTTCTCCCTCTCCCTCTCCCCCTCCCCTGCTCATGCTCTCTCTCTCTCTATCTCTCTGTCTCAAATGAATAAATAAAATCTTAAAAAAAAAAAATAAATCTCCCAACAATCCTATGTGATGGGCAAGGGGAAGAGACAAAATGTTTAACAACCAGAAGCAGAAAGGACACCTGTCAGAACTACTGATATGAACTGGCTGATTTCCACCCTGGTGAGAGACACTTTATTCCCGTTTAACAGATGAGAAAACTAAGGTAACGGGAGGTGAACAGGATCCCCATCCCAGGGTTGCTGGGAATAAGGGACAATATAAATACAGCCCCTAATGGTGCCTGGTACACACAGAAAGTGCTGGGGGAAACAGTCATTATCAATACGGCTCTTAATTTTTGTGGCAGAAGAAGGGTTTCTTTTTCCATCAGGAGCATGGCTTTCTGTAGCTGTCCAAGACTGCATGTCAGACAATTCTGTCTCTCACCCTCCTGCTTGCACTCCAGGAGGGAAAGTCCACTTTCCCACCTGCCATCCGCTAGTTGGGATGTTAACCAACCCTGGGTGAGAATCCTCCCACAGGCCCCCGCTTACGGTACTCTATGCCTTTGATCAGGTCCTGGAAGTAGAAACGGGCCTGGTCTTCCGAGAGTGGTTTGAGGGTGGGCACTTCCATCACAGGCCTGGAAGGTCGACGCACACATGAAAAGCAAACCAGATACACTGGCCTTCAGAACCAGGCACCACCTCCCTCGAGAAGCTCTGCAGCTTGAGAAGCTTCAGGCATCACACCCGCAAGGAAAACAGGACACTCACCCTTGGTTGACCAGTTCAAACACTGCAGGAAAGAGAAGGGGGTGAACTGTTACATTGGGAAATTGGAAATCCATCTTCCTCCTCCTCCTCCTCCTCCTCCTTCCCAATCGCTCACGGAAACACCAAGAAGCACAGAAACTAGTATTCGGGCTGGGGAAAGGAACAATCCACTGAGCCAAAGCTGGTCAAGGTCCTGCTCGGGAGGCTAGGGGTCAGCGATCTCTGACCCTGGTCTGACTGTACTTCTAGTCCTCAAAACAGCCAAGGACCCCCTGGCCAGGGAAAACAAAGCAAGGAGACAGGCAGAGATGGCTCATGGGCTCCTTTCTTCTCTCCATTCATACCTTGGAGATTCCAGGGATATGACTGATACTAAACTACATCCTCTTAGTCACACCCAGGTCCTGAGTCACCTGATGCCAAAGAACAGGACTATGGGGACACAACCCGACATCTGTTTACTTAGGCACAAAAAAAGAGCCCTAGGGGTCTTCAGAACCCTAGGAAAGTTTTGATCCAAGAAACAACAGGAACATGTTTCAACAATCCCTCCCACATCCTCCACACTGCTGGGCTGTGTCAGGCCACAGACCAAGAATGCTTATAGATTCTTCCAGCTCCTCTATGCTCTGTGGTCAGCTGGACCTCAGACTCTTTCCCGTGACTCTCAATCCAAAACAAGACTTGGAGCGAGAGGTGGGGGTGGAGATTTCCTCACCACCTCAAAGGCCAACGCATCCCACGACTCCTAAACAGGGCCTTTCTTGACTCACATTCGTGCACGACCTGCAAATGCCTCCCACCAAGCTAGCTCCTTCCCAGTCCTGTACTTGCGGGGAATCCCTGCTCCAAACCACCAAGTATTAGATAAGCTGTGTCCAGGGAATGCGCAGGGCTTTGTTGTTGTTGTTGGGGCTTTTTTGTTTTGTTCTTTGCATTTTTAAAAATTGAGGTGAAATTTTCCTAACATAAAATTAACTATTTTAAGATTTACAATTCAGTGGCATTTAGCATTCCCGATGCTGTGTGACTATGCCTCTATTTAGTTCCAGAAAATTTTCAGCCCCTCATAAAGAAACCCCATGCCCATGAGTAGTCAGTCCCCTCCCTCTAGGCCCCTGGCACCCACTAATCTGATTTCTCTTTCTATGGATTTGCCTATTCTGGACATTTCATATATATGGAATCATATACTATGTGACCTTTTGTGACAGGTTTTTTCACTTAGCATCATATTTTCAAGGTTCATTCATGTTGTAGCATCAATCAGTACTTCATCCCTTTTTATGGCCGAATACCATTCCACTGTGTGGATATGCCACATTTTGTGTATCCAGTCATTAGCTAATGAACATTCAGGTTGTTTCCACGTTTTGGCTATTGTGAAGAGTGCTGCTGTGAACATTTGTGTACAAGCATTTCTGTACAAGTACTTGTGTGGATATCTGTTTTCAGTTTTGGTGGGTATATACTTAAGAGTAGAATTACTGGGTCATGTTGAATAATTATTTTAATTTTGTCCTGCTTGGACAAATATAACTGGGAACATGAAACTATCCTATAGGAAGTGAAAAACGCAGTGAATTTCAAAATCAAGTGGAGAATAACTTTGGCGCTCTCTGTTGTTCTAGAATCATCTACCCACATTGGAGTTTCTTACAGAAGAAACCAAAAGGATGGTTTCAAAGATCTCCAAGGGCTCAGGTGGCTGAGAGACAAGAGCCGGCTCCTCAGATAAAAAGAAGACCAGAAAAGGAACTTAACTCCCTCAGGCCCCTCCCTATCTTCAGGTTCATCAACCAGTGTTGAGCAAACCCAAGCTAGGGCAGATCTGCCGTGGCTTCAGGCTATGGTTAGAAGCAAAAAGCAACAGCACTTGAAGGGAAGGTTTCCACAGACAGGAGTGCTGGTCCCTTCAGCTCTGGCCTATCCCACCTTCGTTCTGGAAGACTTAAGTTCCAAGAGCTGCTTCAGGAATTTCTGTGCTTCCTCCTAAGCACCGTAACTTGGTTGGCATGGAGGAAGCTAGTTATTAGTGACTGAAAACACAGCCACCCAGGCGCCCCTCTCACTTAATTTTTTAAAGTTAACCTATCTAGGGGCACCTGGGTGGCTCAGTCAGTTAAGTGTCTGCCTTTGGCTCAGGTCATGATCCTGGGGTCCTGGGATCGAGCCTCACTTCCTTCGGGCTCTCTGCTCAGCAGGGAGTCTGCTTCTCCCTCTCTCTGCCCCTCCCCCTGCTCGTGCTCTCTCTCTCTCTCTCTCAAAAAATAAAATCTTAAAAAAAAAAAATAAAGTTGGGCGCCTGGGTGGCTCAGTCGTTAAGCGTCTGCCTTCGGCTCAGGTCATGATCCCAGGGTCCTGGGATCGAGTCCCACAAAGGGCTCCCTGCTCGGCAAGAAGCCTGCTTCTCCCTCTCCCATTCCCCCTGCTTGTGTTCCTGCTCTCGCTATCTCTCTCTCTGTCAAATAAATAAATAAAATCTTAAAAAAAAATAAAATAAAATAAAATAAACATATCTGATGTTATTTACTGTGTAGCCTCTAAATTGTTTCTATAGGAAGATTTTATAAGTTCTAAAATTTACAAATAAACTGGCAAAGAGAGTTCTAAAATTTGAACATGGAGTGCACATTAGATGCTCTTAGGGAACTGGCATTAACTTTTTCAGATGTAATAATGGTATTGTGACCACACAGGAGAATGTCCCTATGTGAGATGCACGCTGAAGTATTCAGGGGCTGAAGTGTCAAGATGTCTGCCACTTTACATTTTGGATAGTTCAGCAAAAAAAATACAGAAATGGATGGGTGGGTGGCTAGGCTGATAAAGCAAATCTGACAAAAAAATTATTAACTGTTGAATCTGGGTGGTAGGTATACAGGTATTCATTGTACTATTCTTTCAACTTTTCTGTAGGCTTAACATTTGTCATAATGAAAACCTGGGGCGGGGAAGAGGAGGGGGAGATGAAAAATAAAATGTCCTAAGCTGCAACGCTTCCTCGGAACTGAACCATAGCAACTCCATGAGGAGAAAGTGAGCTCTGAGCTGTTTTCAAACCAGACCCCATATAATCACTCCTTGTGCAACAAAGGATCATCCCCGTGCTCATCCAGGAGACTTCTGGATTCCAGGCTGGGCTCGTGCCCACTCTCCTCACCTCCTTGATACCCCTCCCGGCTGTCATCTGTCATCTGCTCATTTGAATGCCCACCCAAGCCATATTGCAAGGACATGTGACCTGTCAATCATGCATTCCTGGGCCCAACAGTCTGCTATCTAGTTTTGAATTAGTCCTGCCCTTCCTTCCTTCATCAGTACCTATGCTTAGAGCTGACAGAGGGCTGTCCCATGTCCTCACCAGTTTTTAAAAATCAAATCTCTGAGGACATGCCTGAGTCCTTCCATTTCTTTGTGCAGTGCCCTCCAAGGCTCCAAATGCCCCACCGTGGCCTCAGGCTCTCCAACCTCATCCCCATCCCCTCTCCCTGGTTTACTCTGTCCCAGCCACATTTTTCTCAAACACGCTAAGCTCTCACCAGCCTCAGGGCCTTTGCACCTGCTGTTCCCTTTGCCTGGAATGCTCTTCCCCACATGTAACAGGACTGTGTCTTTGACATTCAGGTGCCAAATCATCACCTCATATGTGAAGTGGCCCCTCAATCCCTCTCTCTCACGTCATCCTATTTAACCTTCTTCAGAGGATCTACTGAACTTAACTGATTTATTTAGTTGTTGACTATCTGTCTTCCCTGACTAAAATGTCAGCCTCACAAGAGCGGGAGCCTCATCTTTCTCACTCACCACTGCATCCTTAGTGCCTAGAACATGCTCAGCATTAGCAGGTGCTCAATAAATACTTGCAAGTGAATGAACAGGACCTCCAGAGAAGTCCCAGCAAGCACTCCCTTCCATCTCCTGCTTCAAACCAGAGCTGCAGCCTCACATGTGACTCATTGTGGTGCCCAGCTTTGGCGGGGGATGCCAGGGACAGGGAATGCTCCAGAGGACCCCTGGGCTTTGGCAGGTGCAGCTGCCTGAGCAAAGGTGGCGGATGGCAAGGGCTCTCTTACCCATGTACAGATGGTCCTCATTGGGGTCATCCAGGACCTATTGGCACAGCCACACGGAACAGGCCGGAGATGAGGAGCAGGGGAGAGGAAGAGAGAGAAATGATATGAGCAGGGAGGAGGCAGCATCCACATGACTGCATTTGCCAACAGGAGGGCTGTGCTTTCCACTGGTTTTCCTGGTTAAGATGAAGGGCACAGGAAAAAACCCAGAGTGTGTGATCCAAACGGCCATCTGGAAAATAGGCACATTCTAGCCCAATCCTCAAGGGTCCAAAAGACCTAGAAAAGAGGTTACAAAAGGGAGGGGCAAATTCCACCCCTGGGAAATGGGGGCGCCCGGCTGGCTCAGTCAGTCGAGCAAGCAACTCTTGATCTCAGGGTCGTGAGTTTGAGCCCCACATTGAGAGTAGAGATTACTTAAAAAAAAAAAAAATTTTTCTTTTTTTAAAATTCCTCCCCTGGGAAGTGTCTCAGTTTCAGTAAGAATCCCACCCGTCTCCTAGGAGACAGAGGACTGATCCTCAGGGTGAAAATGCAAATCCTGTCTGGGCTCTTCCGACTCCTCCAGGAAGCGCCCCCTGACCTCCTGCCCCTGTAAGAAAAGACGTCCCCCTGCCCGGAACCGCCACGGCATGTCCTCGCTCTCCTCTCACGGCCATCCTGCTTTCAGCTCATCACCTATGTCTATCTTGTCCGTCTCTGCAAACGGCTGTATCCGCCTGAGTTACCCCCGTGGTGCCCTATACAGGACAAGGCTCATAGTCGGTGCTCAGGAAATGCCTGATGAATGTCGATGGCCATCTGATGAATGTCTGAGGTCTGTCCAACAGGCAGGCTGGCAACCAGTCTTGTTGGGTGGACAGGTCAGATGCCACAGGGCAGTGGGGGCCAGGGAGATCATGCCAGGACCCAGAGCCACTCACTACACCAAGTGTCCTTGAGCTTCCTCTAAGACGGCTGACTCCAGCCATCAGCGAATTGAGACTGTGAAACTCAGCGTGACAGGTGAAGACAGCCTGCAGCCGCCGTCCCTCTCCTCTCCTTGGCTAGACTGGTCCTCCTGCCTCTTCCCACATCATCCTCACCTTCCCCAGTCAACCAAGATCCACAGGATGAGAGCCCTGAGAAAGAGATGCACCCTAGACTCCCACCTGGAGCCCTAAGCCCTACCCTGTCGGGGGAGTCAGACCCAGGGCATGGCCCACCTAGAGCCCACACCTGAAAAGCCCCAGGAGGGCACGGCTACTAACCCTCACACCCACCAAAGTCAGGAGTATACCCCCAAACAGAGGACACCGGCCCTTTGCACATGCTGTTCCTTCCTCTGCGATGCCCTTCTCTGTCCTTTCCCTGTTATCTCCATCAGGGAACAACTGGGGTCATCTCAAACATCCTTTCCCTGAAAAGCCTTCCTCAGCTGTTTGGGCTGGCTGGCTGCTCGCACTCCATGCTCCCGCAGCATGACGAACACCCGTCCAATTACGTACTTTATCACATGCCATTTACAAGTCCTGTCATCTAGGCCAGAGGTGCTCCAAATGTAGTTCGGGGACTTCTAGGGATCCTCAAGATGCTTTCGGGGAGATCATGAGGTCAAAACGATTTTCACACTAAAACTAAGATAAGGAGCGCTGGGTAGCTCAGTCGTTTAAGCGTCTGCCTTTGGCTCAGGTTATGGTCCCTTGGTCCTGGGATCGAGCCCAGCGTCTGGCTCCCTGCTCAGCGGGGAGCCTGCTTCTCCCTCTCCTCCTTGCTCATGCTCTCTCGGATTCTCTCTCTCTCTCTCAAATAAATAAAAATAAAATCTTATTGGGGCGCCTGGGTGGCTCAGTTGGTTAAGCGTCTGCCTTTGGCTCAGGTTGTGATCCCAGGGTCCTGGGATCAAGCCCCGCATCGGACTCCCTCTTCAGCCGGGAGCCTGCTTCTCTCTCTGCCCCTCCCCTGCCCAGCTCGTGCTCTCTCTCTTTCTCTGTCTGAAATAAATAAATAAAATCTAAAAAAATAAAATAAATAAATAAATAATAAAGTAAAATCTTATTTTAAAAAGTAATAAAATAAAATAAATAAAACTAAGATAATATTTGCCCTTTCTACTCGCATTCTCTACTAGTAGAGAAACAAGAAACCACATGGCATGCAAAATCACCACAGCTGAATGCAAGAGCAGATATGAGAATCCAGCCATCTTCTATTAAGCCAGACATCAACAACAACAAAAATTTGCAAAAATGTGAAATGCCAGGGCGCCTGTGTGGCGCAGTCTGTTAAGCATCCGACTCCTGGTTTCGGCTCAGGTCATGATCTCAGGATCCTGGAATCGAGCCCTGTGTCGGACTCCACACTCATCGCAGAGTATGCTTGGGACTGTCTCTCCCTCTCCCTCTGCTCCTCCCCACCGTGCTCTCTCTTTACCTCTCTCTAAAATAAATAAATATTTTTTAAAAAATAAAATGTAAAACGCCACTCTTCTTAAAATTTTTTCAGAAAATATACTTATTTTTCATAAAAATATATTGTTATATAATGGGATTGTTATTTTTAAATGAATTAATAAATAATTTTTAAACTTCTCAGTTTTAAATCTTAACATGGCAAATAATAATAAATACAACCCACATATGCAAAACTTTTTTGGGGCCTTCTATAATTTTGAAGGACATAAAGGAATCCTGAGACCAAAAACTGTGAGAACTGCGGATCTAGAACAGGGGATGGCAAATATAGCATGCAAGCCAAATCTGGCCCTCTGCCTGTTTTTTGCAAATAAAGTTTTATTAGAACACAGCCATGCCCATTTGTTTACATGCATATGGCTGCTTTTGTGCTAAAACCACATATATATATATATAGAGAGAGAGAGAGAGAACCAGCTCCAAAGACAAAAATGGATAAAGGGCAAGTCTCGGTATCCCTCTGGCCTTCAATTTTTTTATCTGTAAAATGGGAATAATAAATAGTCTTAGGGAAGGGTGAGGATAACATGAAAGAACAGGGGTGAAGAAACCTGGAGCAATAAATACTACTTAGCTCTGCAACAGCTGTTTAACATGGTATGGCTCTCCCTAGAAACTAGTGGTGCAGCATTTGGGTAATAACAGAGCTGGGCCTGGACAATCACCATTCTTGCCTCCCTCCTCCCTGTCCCGCTAGCTCACCTCCACCAGCTTCACCACATTGGGGTGGTCTAGCTTCTTGAGGATGGCGATTTCCTGGTACACCTGCTCAATGGGGCCCCTAGGCTGGATGCAGCCTCCAGGGGCTGGCCGAGTGCCTCGGGGCGGGGGGCGACCTGGAGGAGACACAGACCATCCCAAGGTCAGGGCAAAAAGCTTTTCCTCTGCAAATGGGGGGGCAATGCAAGTGAGGGGGTCTCGGCAGGGCTGGAGTGGCTGATGCCACCAGGGGCTATAAGTAGCTTGCTCCTCTCATCTGTCTCTTGTGCTGCTGAAAATCAGTGAGGCTGGAAACCCAGCCCCCTTGCTCAGCTTTCTGTCCCCTCCTTCCCACACCATACCCCAGGCCATAGTGACAGGAGTCTTCGAGGCCTCTACCCGGGCACTCTGCAGGGGACACCATTCAGTGGGATCTTCTTTGTCGTGTCCCAGCCCTGCACCTAAGAACAAAGGCCTGGCCCACCAAACTCACGTGGAAAGCCCGCCTGTCGGATCAGCTTCTTTTTGGACAGCACCTTCATCGCCTATGGGAGAAAAGACCCCACATCTCGGTTAAAATGGAGAGGAAGGAGGAGGGAGAGTTCCCTCCACTCCTAGGCCGGCCAAAGCTCTTGGCTTCCTGGCAGCCTCAGGACAATGTAGTGAGTGCTTCGTCATCAGAGTGGGTCAAGCAGCTGCGGGTGGCCTGGGGGCTGGACTGCCAGGGTCCCCCCAGCCCTGAGGGTGCTTCTGAGGTTCCTGGTCCTCTTTCCTAGCTGGGACCACAAGCCTTGGGACTTGATACAAGTGAATCAAGACACTAGTGAGCTGGAGTGATGGACGAGGGACAGGCTGTTCTACACATGGGGAAACTGAGGCTCAGGTGTTATGTCACTTGGCCAAGGACACACAGTTGGCAGATGGGAGAGCCAGAATTTGAACCCACACTGGACTGACCCCAAAGCCTCAGCTACAAGGGCAATTTGTCTCACTACCACCTGGTTCTTGGTGCTATGAAGGATGTAGAAATGGTAGCCCAGAGTGAGGCTATGAGACATTTACTGAATTTACACATTTTCTTTCTGAGCCAATCACTTTGCCTCCCCATTTCCACATCCATATAATGGGAACACCACTTCCTTCCTAATGCACGAAATGAAATGACCTAAGAATAAAATGAGACAACAGCGAAGAAAATCTTCCAGGAAACCAAGTTCTGGAAAGGAGGCTTTTGCTTTGGACAATGGTGAGGGCAGGGAAGGGGATGTGGATACTCACGTAATAGGTATTGTCATTTTCATTGTAGGCCAACTTGACCACACCATAGGAGCCCTGGATAAAGGGAGATGCCCATGACATACTATCCAGAAGTTACAATCTGCAAAATGAGGACCCTAATACAGGGGCTGCAAACCAGTGGCCAAATGGCCAAATCTGCTCTGCAATTACATTTTATTGCATCTGCAGTTTTTAGAAAGTTTGAATTAGCTGCCAACATTTAAAAACAGAAAGATCAGATATAAAATCTAAAATCTCAGCTTCTTTTGAAAAAAATCAGATCTGTCCATTATGGACCCATAATCATTTCTACATGTTAACAGTTTGCCACAGTCCTCACCACTCCCTACTGCCTTAGACCTAGCATGCTTTGCTCATTTATATTACTCACTTGCTTTCTACTGGCATTTGAGTTTTTGACCCCTGCAAAGATATTGCCCATTGGCTGAAATAAAAGCAAAAATAGATGTGAGAGTACCTTAGAGGGGGAAAAAAAAAACACTAATGTTGGTGATATGGAATTCCCTCAAAGCTGTCTGAGCTTTTGTGGAAACACATCAATATTATGATGTAGAAAGACAATAAACCAGATGGACCACTGATGACAAAACCCTCCCCCACAATCTCGCCTCCAAGGACTTCTTCCCACTCCCAGCTCTAGCGGGTTCCCTCCACTGTATCTGAGACATTCTTGGTAGATGCAGAAAACCAGCCTGGCTCCTGGGATATTTACCTTTCCAATTTCATCCTTCAGTGTGTACTGATTCAGCTGTACACAATCCTGGAAAGTTAAGTAGAAACACACAGTATATGAATTGTAAGTTTGCACCTCAATACGTTTTTCACAAAACAAACTCATGAACCAGGACCCAAATCAGGAAAGAGAATTTTCCCAGCCCCCTAGAAGCATCTCCCAGGGTGACCACTACCCTGACTTCTAACAGCAGAGTTTTTGTACATTGCAAAAAGGTGATCATACAGTATGTACTCTTTTAATACCCATTTTTTTTAAGATTGTATTTATTTTTGACAGAGAGAGAGTGTACAAGCAGGGGAAGCAGCAGGCAGAGGGAGAGGCAGAAGCAGGCTCTCCGCTCAACAAGGAGCCCGATGTGGGGCTCAATCCCAGGACCCTGGGATCATGACCTGAGCCGAAGGCAGACGCTTAACCATCTGAGCCACCCAAGCGCCCCCTTAATACCCATTTTTAAGAGGTGTTCCCAAAATGTTGATTTTAAATTAAACAAGTAATCCTATCTAAGGACTATGCTGTCCTATAAAAACATAAAGTGACATAAAGTAGAGAATATCTGACCGTGAGGCTGACAATGGTTTCTTAACGGTTTCTCAAAGGTTCTTTTTGTACAAAAGTACAAGATATAAAAGGCAACAAGTGATAAACTGGATTTCATCAAAATTAAAACCTTTGCTCTTTGAAAAAAAAAAAACAACAACAAAAAAACTTTTGCTCTTCGAGACACTCACTATTAAGGAAACAAAAGGTAAGCCACAGCCTGAGAGAAACTATTTGCAACACATCAGACTGGCATCCAGACAGATAAAGAACTCTTATAACTCATTAATAACAACACCCTCATCTTAAAAATGAAGATATACAAATGATCAGTAAGCACATGAAAAGAGGCTCAAAATAAAAAAGGAGGCTCAACATCATGAATCATGGGGGAAATGTAAATTAAAACCACACCCATTAGCTTGGCTAAAATCCAAGACTGACCATACCAAGTGTTGTCAGAATAATGTAGAGCATGGAGAAGCTTTGCACACTGCTCGTAGGAATTTAAAATGGTGCAGCCTCTTCGGAAAACAGTTGGGCAGTTTCTTAACAAACACCTCCTCCAGGACATAGCCATTCTGCTCCTAGCTGTTCATCTAAGAGGTGTGAAAACTCGTGTCCGTGCAAAGACTTGCAGACAAATGTTCGAAAGAGCTTCATGTGTAATAGTCAAAACACTGGAAACAACTCAAACGCCCACTGACAGATAAACAGTGGTCAACAAACAGTGGTCCGTTGCAGACAACGGAGTGCTAGTTAGCCGTAAAAAGGAAGCATGCAACAACACGGACAAATCTCGAAATCATCATGCCGTCAAAGAAGCTAAGCCCAAAAAAGAGTACATACTAGATGATTCCACTTACATAAAGTTCTTGAACTTGCAAACTAATCTACAATGCTAAAAAGCAGGTCAGCGGTTACCTGGGAAAGGGGAAGAAGGGGGAGGATGTGCCGTTGGGCATGTGGGGAAGGTTTGTGATCTCAACTGGGGCCATGGTTTCACAGACGTATGCATATATCAGCACTGATCATATTGTACACTTGAAATATGTGCACTTTGTTTTACTTCAATTATACCTCAACATATTAGGGAGGAAATGTTAGGTGATACAAGAAGTAAAACTGGGAAGAGAAACATGATAGAAAATAACACTTCCAGTGTTACAGATAAGCCCAACACTTCCCTTGAACCCCCCATCCCAATTCTAACCCTTTCCCCGAACCTTGACATCGGTTTGGTGCATAAACTTCCAGGCCTTTCTCTATGTAAATGCACGCATACATGCACCTGTTGAAAATACAGAGCATCGTTTTGGGATGGGGTTTGGGAGGCAAAAATGATGTCACACTAGATCATTTCTCTCTCAACGTCACTGGAGACAGTTACATGTCTGAGTGTACACACCGACCTGTGTCTTTTGACCTGCTGTAGAGCACTCCTCGGCTCACAGAGCCCTCCCTTCACCACTAGGTTGCTTCCTCTGTTTCTTTCCAGTGTTGATTTTATTCCCATGAGTCCTAGAGGGATGTGACAGGCTGAAGTGGGGCCCTGCAGAGTTGTCCTAAGGGATCTCACTGCCCCTAATCTAAGCCCCAAACGCTGCTGAATTCATCTTCCAGATTCCACTCTGATCCCATCAGGCCCTGATGCTTCCAGGGTCAAGTCCTGACTCCACTCCTCTGACCTTGGCAGAGTCACCTAATTGCCAACGAAATACCAGGCTCCCCTTTCTTCCTTATAAATGGATAGCTGGGTGGCAATGTCCCAGGCTGGAAAACTGCATTTCCCAGCCTCTCTTACAGCTAGGGGTGGCCACATTGTCTATGTTCTGGGTAGCAGGAGTAGGCAGAAGTTGTTGGGTAGAGTTTCCAGGAAAAAGGACTGACTGAGACAGCAGATGACTTTTGCTCTTCTTCCCTATTCCTTCTTCCTGTCTGGAATGAAGCTGTGAGGGCTACAGTCACAGCAGCCATCTTGAGACCATGAGGTTTTAAGGACAACAACAACAACAACAGGACCACCACACAGGTCCCAAAAGCCTACCTCCAGATTTATTTTACATGATAAATAAGCCCTATTGTGTTAAAGCCACTTCTGTGGTGAAGGGCGGTGTGTCTCTATTTCTCTAGGCTGACTCAACTCTAACTGAAATAAACCCAAACTCTCCCTCTAGCCCTGTTGCCGCAGTGCTCTCCACATGGGCCCTATTCTTCAGCTAGCTGAACCCCTGATTACCCTTCCCCCCACACCCTGACTTCTACCCCTGGGCCTTTGCTCACACTGTGCATTCCCCTGCAGTGAACTCTCTGTGTGTACCCATCTCCAATTATGAAAATCCTACCTAGCCCTCAAAATATAGTTAAATACCGGCCCCTTTAGAAAGCCATTCTTGATATCCATGCTTCTCCCAATTAAATTCATTCATTCCCTCAACAAATATTTTTGTGTTCCTACTATGTGCACTGGGTGCTGGGAACATGATGGTGACAGGACTGTTCCTTCTGAGCTTACATTCTAGCTGGGGAGACAGGCCAAAAACAACTCAACAGACACACAGATAATCAGATGGTGATGGGTGTCGCATCAACAGGGCGACAGGGGAGAGGGGCTGGGGGCTGAGGCTGCTTACAGAGGGTGGTCTGAGAGGCCCTTCAGAGGAGGAGACATTTGAGTTGGGAGACAGCCCTGCAAAGACAGGGGGGCCGGAAGGGGGGTCCAAGCACAGAGGACAGCAGGGGTAAAGGCCTAATGG
Source organism: Phoca vitulina (assembly GCF_004348235.1). Lineage (NCBI taxonomy): Eukaryota > Metazoa > Chordata > Mammalia > Carnivora > Phocidae > Phoca > Phoca vitulina. The sequence continues at coordinate 8,773,141 of NW_022589749.1, forward strand.
AGGGAATGAGTGTGAATATCTGAGGAATACAAAGAAGGCAATGTGGATGGAGCCCTGTGAGCCGGCAGCAGAAAGGCAGGAGATGGGGCGGGAGAGGGGCCAGGGGCAGATCACTCAGGCCCAGTGTGCCCTAGTGGTGCTCTGAGTTCTAACCTACCTCCCGGAAGTTTTCAGTAAGGATCAAATGAGAAATACACACCGAGGGCTGAGAGCCGTGCCTGGTGCCCTGCTGCTGGGCCGGGAGGCTTCTCACTGACCGCCAGCCCCGCACAACTCCATCCACCAGTGCCTGCATCTCGGCTGGACGCTCTCTGTGGCCCCAGAGCTGCTGTGCCCACTCTCAGGGCAGGTCACCTGCCCCCAGAAGCCCCCACCAGCAACTGCCAGGAGTTGGTATGAAAGGCCCAGCTCCCTTGGCCCTCGGGCCGGATAACTCTGAGGTACAGGACTTTCTACACTGTCAAACAGGGTTCCCCAGAGATGGAGCCCCAGTTGCGCATGGCGGCAACCAGTTCCCTCGGGCACCCTTGTAGACCTCCTTCTCTTCCCCCCTCACTTCCCACCCCCACCTGGGTTTCCTAGGGTCACGTCCCAAACGGACGCCACCTAACAGAGGACCGCGCGGGCTCGGCCAGCTCACACACCTGCATGCCAGTGATGGAGACATGGTGGGACTCCACGGTGGGCCGCCGGGGCAGCCGCGGCGAGGACTGCGGGGAGCCCACCGGCGAGTGGGGCAGGGCCGCGTAGACGCAGCGTCCGTTCGCATCCAGCTGGGACCGCTCCTGCAGGGAGAGCTTGCGACTGCACAGCTGGGGCCGGGCCTGGGGCCCGGAGGCGGAGGCGTCGAGGGGTCCCTCTCGGCCATCGGCCTCCTGGGGCCGGTCCCGGGCCGGGCCGCGGTCCACTGCGCAGCCCGGCTCACACTCGGTGACCACGATGAAGGACTCCATGCCCAGCCGGATGCTCAGGGATGAGAGGCCCTGCAGGGCCTCACAGGGCTTCTGGCCTTCGCTGCCGCTGCCGCCGCCGCCCCCCAGCTCATCCTGGAGGGCGGCCGGGTCGCTGCTGGGCTGGCTAGAGACGCATGATGACATGGTGCGCGCGCCCGGGCACTCCCATCCGGCAGCAGGGCCACCTGCGGAGAGAGGAAGGGTCAGCCGCCCGCTGCGGGCAGGGCAGGGCAGGGGAAGCGGGCTGCCCCCGGGCACCGCGGGGACCTCCTTCCCGCCTCCAGTGGGCAGCCTTAAAAAATCTTGCGAAACATGATGTGATAATGATCTTAAGTCCATACAGAAGAGCCTACTCCACATTTCCTTATTTGAAAAGCCCCTCCTCACACACAGACGAAATCCAAACTCCCTCTCTGTAGGAACCAAGTATGAGAAAACCCCAAAATAGAGTAAGCCTGCCCCCTACAGAGGCGGCAGCTACTTCCAGCTCAAGCCGCTTGTTGCTAAACTGGGATTTGGGCCTAGATTGCCTGTTTCCCCCCACCCCACCACCACCACTTTTTTTTTTTTTTACCTATTTATTATTTCATGTTTTCCTAGTTCAGCACGCTAGCTGGTGCCTGCCAGGCAAAAGGCAAACATGAAGTGGAAAGGTTGACATCGGAGCACCTGGCTGGCTCAGCTGGTAGAGCATGCAACTCTTGATCTCAGGGTCGTGAGTTCAAGCCCCACAATAGGAGTGAAAGAAAAAAAATGTTGACATCAAATAGTTCTTTGAGGGGTTCCTCAAAAAGCCTAAACAGAGAATGACCACATGACCCAGCAAGTGTTTCTAGGTACACACCTGAATAGCACTATTCCCCATAGCCAAAAGGGAAAACAACCTACATGTCCATCAACAGCTGAATGGATAAGCAGAATGTGGTCTAACCACACAATGGAGTATTATTCAGCCATTAAAGGAATAAAGTACTGACACCTGCTACAGTCCGAATGAACCTCAAAAACATCATGCTAAGTGAAGGAAGCCAGACCCCAAAGATCATGTATGTATAATTCTCTTTAACTGAAATTTCTAGAATAGGCAAATCCATAGAAACAGAAAGTAGATTAGTCGTTGCCTAGGACTGAGGAGGTGTTGGGGAGAATGGGAGTGACTGCTAATGGGTACGGGTCTCCTGGGGTGATGAACATGTTCTGGAATTAAACAGACGTGGTGACGGCACAAAACTGTCAATGTACTAAGTGCTGCTGAAGTGTTCATTTTTAAGCGGCGAAGTTCATGTTATGTGAATTAAGAAAAAAAAAAGTTGGCACTTCCTTAGACTGTCAATTCCTTCCGTCTCTGGGACAGATCATTAACCTTTGGTTCACGTGTTTGACAAATTCTGCTGGACAAATGTCACAGGTGCCACTAGGATTCAGGGAGTACATCCTAATGGTGGCAGCTCCAGACTGATCACCCACATCACAAAGGTGCCAGGCAAACAGTGGTGCTGAGTAGAGAGATTTTATGAATGAATAAAAGGGTATCTCTTTATGACACTGTGTGGCAGTGAGGGGAAAGGGAGGAAGGTGCAGATGGGAGCAGAAAGCCAGTGTGCTTCCTGGAGGAGTTGGGTGAGGGGCAGACAAATGCCACTTGCCTTCTTGGGATAGTCCTGTAAGAAGTATTTATGGAACAGCTTGGTTCTGTGTCCAGCAATCTGGACAGTAACCTAGGTGGATGGGGTCCGTGCTCTTGTGGAGGAGGGAAAGATCAATGGGAAAAGCATTAACAAAATCACTGCAGCATCCTAGGTACAGTTTATGAACAAGGAGTTCACGGTAAAAGAGTGACAAAGAAAGCCATCATGGGACAAGATGCTCAGCCTCAGCTAGAGTAAGAGAAGGGCAAATTTAAACTACAATGAAATGGTCTGGTGGGTCCTCAAAAAGTTAATTGCAGAATGACCACAGGATCCAGCAATTCCTTTCCCAGGTATGTACCCAGGAGAATTAAGTAGGGATCCAAATAGCCACAAATACACCCTTGCTCCTGACAGCACTATGCACAGTCAAAAGGTGGAAACAACCCAAGTGTCCATCAACTGTGAATGGATAAAAGAATGTGCTCTATCCATATGATAGAGTATTATTCAGCCATAAAAAGGAATAAAGTTCCAACACATGCTACACCCATGGATGAACTCTGAAAACATGCTAAGTGAAACAAGCCAAATATTAAAGGACAAATACCGTATGATCGCAATTATATGAGGGACCTAGAATAGACAACATCATACAGACAGAAGAGAGAGGGTACCTCTCTCCTCGGGGAGAGAGGAACAGGGAGTCACTGTTTAAGGGGTACAGAGTTCAGGGCGCCTGGGTGGCTCAGTTGGTTAAGCGTCTGCCTTCGGCTCAGGTCATGATCCCGGGGTCCTGGGATCGAGTCCCGCATCGGGCTCCCTGCTCAGCGGGGAGCCTGCCTCTCCCTCTACCTCTCCCACTCCCCCCTGCTTATGTTCCCTCTCTCTCAGTCAAATAAATAAATAAAATCTTAAAAAAAAAAAGGGGGGGGTACAGAGTTCAGTGTGGAGTGACGAAAAAGTCCTGGAAAATAGACAATGGTGATGGTTGAACAAGACTGTGAACGTCATTAATGCCACTGAGCCGTACACCTAAAAATGGTGAAAGTGGTAAATTTTGTGTTATGTATATCTTACCAAAATTAAGAAAATAGTAATAATAATAAAACTATAAGGAATTACTACTTTTTCAACTATCAGATTGACAACGACGAAAAGTATCATCATAGCACTATTTTGGTGAGGCTATGGGTAGCATGAATTGGTACCATCCTCATGAAAGGAAACTCACCAATATACGACAAAATTCCAAATGCACATACCTTTGACTTAGCAATTCCACACCTGAGTATTTATCCCACAGAAGACAACCTCACACATATAAAAAATGATGTATTTTGATAGTGTGGTTTGAAATGACCATCCACAGGGGACTGAGTAAATAAGATTAGGTACATGTATCCCAGGAGAAAACCATGCCTTTATTTTAAAAGAGGTGACTCTACACAGCCTGATATGAATTAGCTCTAAGGCACACTGTTACATGGACAAAACCAAAGCATTAGTATGTTGCTGTTTTGGCATAGAGGGAAAAGGGCCATACATGTGAAGTAACTGTATATGCAACAGCATATTTCCGAAAAGATATACAAGAAAATGGTTAGGGGCGCCTGGGCGGCTCAGTCATTAAGCGTCTGCCTTCGGCTCAGGTCATGGTCCCGGGGTCCTGGGATCGAGCCCCGCATCGGGCTCCCTGCTCCGCGGGAAGCCTGCTTCTCCCTCTCCCACTCCCCTTGCTTGTGTTCCCTCTCTCGTGTCTCTCTCTGTCAAATAAATAAATAAAATCTTAAAAAAAAAAAAAGAAAGAAAGAAAGAAAATGGTTAACAGTGGCCTCCAGAGAAAACAAGTGGTTTGCAGAAGTAGGGGGACAGGGTGGGAAGGACTAACTTTCCACTGGGTACCATGTGCAAATAGTAACTCTTCAGAAATGAATTCTTTTTTTTTTAACATTTTATTTTTGGGGCACGTGGGTGGCTCAGTCAGTTAAGCATCTGCCTTCAGCTCAGGTCATGGTCCTAGGGTCCTGGGATCAAGCCCCCTGTCGGGCTCCCTGCTCAGTGGGGAGTCTGCCCCTCCACCTGCTCCTGCGTGCGTGTGTGTGTGTGTGCGTGCGCGCGCGCATATACGTGCCCCCCCTCTCAAATAAATGGATAAAATTAAAAAAAAAAAAGATTTTATTTTTAAGTAATCTCTACACTCAACGTGGGGCTCGAACTCACAACCCTGAGATCAAGAGTCGCTCGCTCTACCGACTGAGCCAGCCAGGCGCCCCCAGAAGTGAATTCTTAAAAGAAAGAAGGTAACTGTAACCATGGTAGGAGTTAGGATAATAAACCTAGAGGGCTGAGGCAAGAGGAGGAGGAGGAGACAGCTGGTCCCACTCCTATTCCTCTCCCACCCTTACTGTGTCTGAGAAAGAAATCATGAAGTGTGTTCCTGGCTGTGTGTCCCGATCACTGAAAGAATCCAACCCAAGTTCAAGGTTCTCTGCGGCCCAGCTTGTTATGTTACACATCCCCCAAGAAAGGAAAAGCAGGGCCCTTGAAGCTCCATTGCTTGGACTAGCCACATACAAATGACGTAGCCTCCCTCAGCCTCAGTTTTCTTATCTATAAAATGGGCATTCACCCAACAGTCATGAGGATTACATGAGCTAAGCACACAGTATCATGTCTGGTACGTGGTTACATGCTCAAAAAGCTATTCTTTCAACAATTACCTATCGAATGCCTACTACCTGCCAGGCTGGGTTCCAGAATGTTCCTATGAGGTACTGATGTCCAAGCCAGCCAACCTGCTCTCGTGTGGGTTCCACCGCTCTGGCCACAGGGGCTGCCACCCCCAGGGCAGGGGGGCAGCTCCAGTGGCCTGTCCTCCCTCCCAGAGCCGCCTCTGACAGGGCTGCAGAGTTCCTGAAAAGAAAACTAGTCTGGCAGCACCTGAGAAAGTTAATGGAGAATTTTTTTCTTGCCAAGAAAAAAACAATTGCTTATCGATCTTCACTCCAGGCCAAGGACACCAAGCCATGCGCCCCCAGGAAAGCTGCTTTTAATCAGTCTCCTTGACAAGCTGGCGTCTGGCCAGGGCCTTGGCCCTTGAGGTCTGGAGGAGGCAGGACGGAAATGAAGGCTTCTGTGCTGGAGGGGCAAGTGTGTCCAGGTCTCAGGAAAGACGGCCCAGACCTCAGTGCCTCAGGACCACCTGGAGCCCCCTGGTCTCCAGCGAGGCTTGACAGGCAAGACGGCCATTCCGCCTGAGGGGAGGGCAATCTTCCACCACTAACCCCTACAGAGTCCAAGCCAGGGTTCCGATGGTTCTGGGGCCATAGACCCTACAAGGTCACAGGCTCCATAAGGATTTGATGAAACCTATCAACACTCTGCCCAGGAGGACAAAAAAAAAAATCATACAAAGACAATGGTTTGCATAACAACAGCAATAGCTAAAAACCAACTGAGCACTTACCATGCACCAAGCATGGCTAACCATTCCATCTGGGTCATTTGATCCCCACAGGCCCTCTGCAAGGGAGGGACAGCTGAGCATGCCATTGGGGGGTTGGGGGGCCCCTTTCTGCAAAACTGCTTGGGTTTGACAAAAACGCCAAGAGCCCTCTCCCCAGAGCCCCTCCTGTGTCCTCTCCCTTCCCCTGAAGGCTCCCCCATCCCCCCAGGGCTGGCAGCCCCAAGCTCCCTCACCTCTCACAGGGTGGCTCAACAGAACAACCAGACCCTTCCTGAAGCAGATGGACCAGGCTCCGGGCCAGGATGAAGGGAAGTGCTCCTTCCTCTGCCAGGAAGCCAAGGGGTGCCAACCTCTAGGAAGCGCGTTCCCATTTCCTAGGGGCTGTTTCCAACCTGCGCCTGCTCCCCAAATGCAGAGGCACCACACGAGCCCAGCCAGCAAGCAGCCAGCAAGTGTGCCAGGGACATACCCCAACCCAAGACACACCGTGCAAGGGGTTCCCCGAGCTCCCAGGCACCACGGGATAGCAAAGGGGCCCCAGGTAGCTGCAAGGATGCTGCCAATGCCAGGGACGATGTCCTCCCTGGGATAACAGGCTTGGCCAGACACATCCTCTTTTACGTGGGTAAACTGAGGCCCAGGGAGGTCCTAAAGGAAATTCACTCACACATCTGTTCCTTTAGGTAATTACTGAGGACCTACTATGTGTCGGGTAAAGAAAACAGATGTGATTTCTTATAAGTAGGTACATGGGGCGCCTGGGTGGCTCTGTCATTTCAGTGTCTGACTCTCGGTTTCCGCTCAGGTCATGATCTCAGGGTAGTGAGATCAAGCCCCTCATTGGATCTGTGCTCAGTGGGGAGTCTGCTTGAGATTCTCTCCCTCTCCTTCTGCCCCTCCCCCTGCTTGCACTCACGCTTTCACTCGCGATCCCTCTCTCTCTCTTTCCCTCCCTCTCTGTAAAATAAATAAAAATAAAATCTTTAAAAAAAAAAAGGAGGTACACAAATGACTGTAGAAGTGAGGAGGAACCAGGACGAGATAAAGGGGAAGACAGGGGAGATGCCTGGACGGCTCAGCTGCTTAAGCAACCCAGTCTTGATTTTGGCTCAAGTCATGATCTCAGGGTCCTGGGACTGAGCCCCACATTGGGCTCCACGCTCAGGGGAGTCTGCTTGAGGGTTCTCTCTCTCTCCCCTAGTGCCCCTCTCCCTGCTCACACTCTCTCTCTCAAAAAATACATTAATTAATTTTAAAAAAAAAGAGAGACAGAACAGAGGGTCCCACTTTAGATCGGAATGGGGGACGGGTCAAGGAAGGCCTCACTTGAGGAAATTATATTTAGGCTGAGACCTACAGGGTGCGTAGGTGTTGAGGGGGCAGGAACTTGTTCTAGGAGAAGTGAGCTTCTGAGAAGGCCCCGAGGCAGGAAAGATGTGGGAGAGTGGAGAGAACAGAAAGAAGCACCACCCCCTCCTCCCCAGACTGGAGGCATGTGAGTGTGAGCGTGAGTGCACGGAGGGGGTGCGGAAAGGAAGCTGGAGGGGCTGGAGCACAAGAGCTTTGTAGGAAGTTGATGGAGAACACAAAGGGCAACCCAGGGCAGAGTTCCAGGGACCCCACTAGGCACCTGTTATAGATTGAATTGTGCCCCCCCCCAAAAAAGATATGCTGGAGTCATAACCCTGGGACCTCAGAATGTAACTTGATTTGGAACAGATGGTCTTTACAGAGGTCATCAAATTACAGTGAGGTCACTAGGGTGGGTCCTAATCAAATATGACTGGTGTCCTTATAAAACGGGGAAAATCTGGACCCAGAGACAAACCCACACAGGGAAGAACACATGGGAACGTGGAAGCAGAGATCTGGTGCTACCCCGTCGAGCCAAGGAATGCCAAAGATGGCCAGCAAGCCAGCAGAAGCCGGGAGGGAGCTGGATCGAGGGCTTCTGGCCTCCACAACTGTGAAACAATACAGTTCTGCTGGTGAAGCCCCCCAGTCTGTGCTTCGTGGTCACAGCAGTTAGCCCTAGCAAACTAACACAGCTCCCGCCCACCCAGAGCAGCCGGCTGCCTCCGAGGCCACGATTCAGCGGTGTTTCCCAACAGGAGCGGAGACCTGGGGGGCTCGGCGGGAGTGGCCAACACAGGGCTAAGGTTTGATGCCAGCAGGAACACTCCAGATTCCAGCCCTGGCCCAGCCAAACAGTCTTATCAGTTCAGTGACACCAACCCTTACAAATGTCTCTCCTTGAGCACTCTTTGTTTGGAGGCATGGAAACGGACTGTCTCCCCAGAGACAAAGGCCCCCCCCCTTGGCAGACGGCAGGAGGGATAATGCCCGTTTTAGCTTAGCGTGCACAGACCCCGTCCCCATCACAGTCCCGAGAGCAAAAGGGTGGCAAATGGTGACTCTCGGGTGACAACTGGCCACCAACATATTTTGCTTGGCCTACCCTGTGTCTAAAACTATTTGAATGAGAAGTCAAAGCCGGGACATTTCAGATAAAAGGCAAAATTTCCAGAGTCTCTGGAGGTACTGGACACTCCAACAGCACTGGACCTGTATTCTCTCCTGGCAACAGCTCACTGCAGCTTCGGACAGGAGATACAGTTGCCCGCGTGCCACAGTCCTCACCGCCCCCCCTTGCCTCCCCAACACCGAGGGCAGGCCGAGTGCACGTCACACGCCCGCCCCCTTTCTCCATAGCTCCTGCCCTGTCTCACCCCTCCAGGCCCTGCTTGGAGATGCGTCGGATGTCAGTGCTAGATAAGGGCACACATCGAGGGTCACCTCCTCCAACCATTTCAAGTCACCAATGAGAAAATGAACGTTTAGGAAGATTTACTGATTTGCCCCAAGTTAAGTGGTGGTTCCACAGGAAAAGCTAAAATTGGTCTGAGTTTTTTGAGAAGGGGCTAAAAATTACAAGTACAGCCTTGCAAGGTCCACATATTACATCCTAAATAAAGTCCAGGCTGGGCAAAATCTCTAGCAAAGGGGAGCACACAGCCCATTCCTCTGACTTCCTAAGACCTCAACCTGCTTGAGAGGGGAGTATGAAGACATGGGGTCCTAGGGTGGTCAGAAAAGAAATGCATAGGATTTGGGAGTGGAGACATCACCCTGACTTAACTTGTGAGAGCCGTGGCTTTGCCTTTCTTGTTTACTGATCAACTCCAGGACTTAGAACTTTCCAGAACACTGCTGGCACTCAGTAAATATTGGCTTGAGGCCGTTGTTTTTATCACTCATCCCAAGGCTGCTCAGAAGTTTTCTTCAGCTGGCTTAGAATCTATGTTCCTTTAGTCTAGTAACAGCAGCTTGCTTTACATCTGGGAAACCATTCTTTCTTGTGAAAGGTGACTCCATGGTGCTGTCTGTACCATCAACTTCAGAGACTCCCATATGACTTAAGCCTAGTCAATGAGGCATGAATTGCTCCGGTCAAGAGATTTGATTCAAGAGTAGATGTGTGACTCAAGTCAGACCACCAAGTCTCATTCTACGATTTGGCAGAAGTATTGAAAATGTCTCTTTCTGTGGAACTTGGAGCAAAAAGGATGTATTTCTAGAGTTATCAGGGGCTGGGGAAGAACCCTCCCTTAGAATGAAGTCGACAGAGAGAGAAGAGAGGCAACAGAAAGAGAAGAACTGAGGCCAGAGACACTGTTTGAGTACCTGGATCCAGCCATGCCTGAAGCCCACATACACCAGAAGCTTCTAACTACATGAGCCCATTTTTGCTTAAGTTAGTTTGTGATTGGTTTTCTGTCACTTATAACCAAGAGTCCTGACTAACAGAAGACACAGAACTGATTAACAGAAAAGCTTCTCCTCTAAGCTTCCTGCCAGATCAACAGTTCCCTACACTGTAAGGCTCCCAACCAGGCTAAACTGCCAGGCAGCTGCAGGTCCCCTGGTGACCCAGACAGCCTTCACCTTGACAGTCAGGCAGAAACCAGAACTTCCAAAGTCTTTTTTTTTCTCTTTAATCTTTTTTTTTTTTTTCTCTTTAATCTTAAAGGAAAAAAATCAAGGATAGGGAAAGGAAGGGCTAATGAACAGGACAGAGTGAAGGAAAGAAAGTGACCAGCACCTTTGATACAAGAAATGCGTCAGTGTAGCAGGGGCCATGATGGTGTTAGATGGCAGCCAGTCCTCTGGAGTTCTTGCCAAGTGCCAGGCACTATTCTGAGCACTCTGCATGTATCATCTCATTTAACTGTCAGAACAGCAGGGAAGAGGGAAGGAGAAGGGCCGTGGGTGGGCAAGGCAGGGGTGCCTGTGGATTCCAGGCTGGCCCCCTCTATCTCCTACTTGCCGGGCTGCAGAATGTTGGAGTCAGGTACGCTTATCATGCTTATTTCACTGGTGAGGACACTGAGGCAGAGAGTCCGAGTGACTTGCCCACAATCACACTAAACCAAAGGCTCCTGGAGAGGTGGGACATGGTGATCAAGTGAACGTCCCTTCTGCATACAGCAAAGGCTCCCCGAATGGAGGCTGTTGCCAGGAAAGCACTTCCACGGCTAACAAGTTCAAGTCCCTCACCTGGCTTGAATTTATATTAAAACAAAAATTTTTATCTCTAATCCCACCATGCTAACTTTACGCTCTTCATCTTCCCCTCTAACTCTTGTCCACATGCATCACTTTTCACAAGATTTAAATCGAAGTGTGCATAGAATTTCATGTCCTTGCTTACATGTGTCAGAAGAATTTGTGCACGCTCCCGAGGCTTTCATCTTCGGCGCAGGGCTGCAGACAGAGTCGCTGAGACCCAGGAAGGTGAGGTGACCTCCGCAAGGGAGCCTAGCAGGTCCAGGGCTAGGCCAGGGTGAGAACCAGGGGTCCTGACCCCTGCAGCCTCATGTCCCCTGGGGGCCACAACAGTTACTGAGCAAGAAGCTCAAGTGTCTTCCTCCGAGGCTATTGTTTGGTCAATAAGGAAGTATGGAGAGGGGGACCCCGTTCACACAGCCAAGCATCTAAAGCCAGGTGCGCCCCAGTGGCCCCCCATCTTGAAGAGGAGGAAGTGTCAGTGGGTGGGTGGGTGTGGAGCAGGTGTGGGGGGTATCTGGAAAGGAGGTGGGAACCATCTTACTTCTTTCCCCCTCTCCCCCTGAATCTTTCACTGAACCAAAGGAAGAGGCAGGGAAACAACTGGAATTTCAGTTTGTAATGAAAAGAAGTAACAATTTGAAACAAATGAAAGAAATAACTGGGACTCCAACATTCTGCAGCCCGGCAAGTAGGAGATAGAGGGGGCCAGCCTGGAATCCACAGGCACCCCTGCCTTGCCCACCCACGGCCCTTCTCCTTCCCTCTTCCCTGCGGTTTGGAGGTGATGCTAAATCCAGTTCCCTCCCTCCGCAACCTCCAGCACAAAGCAACCCCAGCCAGGGGGACCAACCCTGTCCCCCACACCTGGACACAGAAGCTGGGAGATCTGTCTGAGATGAACTTAAATAAAATCTCTTTCCATCAGAAGCCTCAAAAGCAAAATCCTAACGCACTTGTAAAAACCCATAAGGGAGGTATTCTTTCTTCCACACCCTGCCCCCACCCAAACCACTGATTCCCCATTTAAACTTCTCCAGCAGAGGCTTATCTCAGACACCACCCACGATGCCCCTTCCCCCATCCACTCACCTCCTACCTCACGCCCCTGTGGGCAGAGGGGCCAGACCGTGGCCGGGGAGGGGTGAGGGGGCATCTCCTTGCAGGACCATCCTCTCTCCACTCCAGGTTGGGTTAAGCATTTTTATCTCTGCAACTGCCATCTCTCAACTATTTACAGAGCCAACGGGATAAAAAGAGACAACATAAAAATAGTTGCTCAGCAGCTTTCAGGATGGGGTGGGGGTGGGGGTACAACAGACTCTTGGAATTTTCTTTCTCTCCTTTTCAAAGGGGAAAATGCTAGAATTGTTTATCTCTTCCAGAGCACTCCCCAAGAGTTCAGAGACCACCCACCTGGGAGCTCTCCGGGGACAGGGACCACGTCCCAGCGTCCCTCAGCTCCCAGGACAGGGCTTGTCACCAGCCCCCCAAAAAGTGTGGGTTCAGTTCAGTGACATATCATCAGGGTTCCAGAGCCAGCGCTAAGTGAAACACGGCGCCTTGCTCTGCCCTGTTTCCATCCGGCCTTCCAAAACACATGAGCCAGTCAAAAAAACAAAACAAAACTTGGCTTTTCTCTATGCTTAAAATGTTTCATAATTGAAGAAAAAGTTCAGCAGCACCACTACCAACACGACAGAAACCGAAAACAAGGACAGCTGAAATCACTCCTTCCCAATTTTGGTCATTAACTTCCCCCCTGCAGGGAATGCCAGAGCCAGTGGTCTTCCCGACGAGCAACAGCACCCACCTCCTTTGAAATATAACCAACTTTTGGTTGTGTTGAGGAAGGGATCCAATCAGGGAAGAAAGAAAAAAATAATCACTTAAAATCTTATTTTTCAGAGAGCAAAACCATACCCTCCTGGAGAAAAGGGTTTCTATTCCATGAGAAAATGGGTATCATCTGCCAGCATATGGAGGCCAAGGGAGACTAGAGCGCTCAGGATTAGAAGGTAGGCCAGGAAACTAGACAGATCCCAGGGGCCAGGGCCTTGATTTTCTCATCTGTAAAATGGAGCCACTGCGGCCTAGCCAGAGGGTGGCTTTGGAGTCCATCTTCTATATGAAAGTTGGCTCACAGTCAATGCTCCCAAAGACCCTGTTCTCCCCTCCTCTCTGCGTTCCACCCACTCAGCTGTCAAACGGAAGGGGCTAAGGGGTGCTCTTTTCTGGGCTTCCTCCCAGGTCCGTGTTTGCTAGACTTCTGATTTCCTCCGCGGTAGGCATTTCTGGCTAAGCCATTGGGAGGCTGCCCTGACTCCATGCCTGGCCACCGGGTTAGGGCTCCATCTGTCTGGTGAGGCTTTCTCTACTTTGTGGATTTACTCACCTGGAAAAAGTCTCACAAAATACATGCCAAGAGATGACATGAGGCCCTACATCTAACAAATCATCGTGACGGAAGAAATGGAACGGAAGGAAATCCACACTCTCCCTGAAAAATCACACGTGTCCCCCCGTGCATGGACCCTGGAGGCACTGGGCTTTGGAAGGAAGCAGGATTCTTGTGGCGGAGCTAGAGGGGGCAAGATGGAAGGAATCCTGAAAACCCTGTTCATGGGAACCGTTCCCCAACTGATTTCAGAGATCCTTCCTTCCACCACCCTCTCTCTGCAAACAGAGTGACAAAATAATGTCTCATGCCCAGAGGTTTATTAATTGGGCGCTGAAGAGGCAGAGGAATGCACAAAGTGCATGGTATAAACAACCCAGTGTCCACCAGCTGATGAATGGATAAACAAAATGGGGTCTATCCATACAAGGGAATACTACTCAGCCATAGAAGAGAAACACAGAGATGTTCTACAGCATGGATGAACCTCGGGAAACATTTATCCTCCAAGAAAGAGAAGCCAGACGCGAAAGGTCACATATTAACAGGTCAACAAGGGAACAAACACATTCTGAAAGAAGAAAAGGCCATTCCAAGAGAGGAATGCAATTCCCTTCACTTCCAAGAAAGAAGGCGCAGAGATGAGGGAGAAGGCCAAGGCAGCAACCTGGAGCCTGGCATGCCTGAACCCCACGCCCCGGGCCTGTAACCCAAAGGGGAGGAGCTAACTGGGAGAGCACAATATCCAGGGAAAAATAGCAACACAAGGCCCTCTGACTCAAAGGACAATCTGAAATAGCATTTGCCCCAAATCTCCAGGACTGGAAAAGGAAATGAGAACTCTAGGCTTCCCACAGCTACCAGAAGGTGGCATGCAGAGAGGAAGGTTGCGAGTGACCCTAAGCAAGTTATAGTACTTTGCCTCTCTGAGCCCTTCCATTAAATGAGTTCATGATGGGATGAGGATGACTCTGCAACCCACATTAAAATCTGAGCCAAAATGCCTTGAAAATAGGCTTGGCCTGCCCCACCCAGTTCCTCTTGAGAGAGGTCTCTCCCCACCCAGCAGCCCATCTTGGATCCAGGTTGAGGTTCTCAAGGAGGGAACTCTGAGTTAGTGCAGAAAGTTCCCTCTACTAGGTCAGACCCTTACCCTTCTACTCCCATGCAATCTCCTTTTATTTATTTTTTATTTATTTTTAGCCCATTACTCAAGGCTGAGCACAAACAACACCTCTTTCTGGGAGCCTCCTAGATTCATACCGGCCAGAAGAGATTTCTCCAGAAACTCCACAGCCCTCTGCTTCCTTCATTCCTAGCATACTGATTCCTCCTGGTGTTTTTCAACAGGTGCCAGGACAATTCTTTGTGCCTGGCATGGATCTGGCCTGCTTGCCGGACATTTGGCATCCTTGGCTCCAACCCACCAAAGCCAGAAGTGCTCAGCATCACTTTGACAACCAAAAGTCACCAGGCACTTTTCCAAATGCTTGCCAGGAAGGTGGGACTGCCCTTGATGAGAGCTACTGCAGAGTTATTGGTGAATAATTTGGCTACTAGCCCACTAACAACCTGGGAGCAAAGACAAGTCATTAACCATCAGCAGCATGCCTGCTTAGATCTGTGTCCCCCTAAGCTGGCTTAGTAAACAATTTTGGGCCCCTCAAAAAGCTGAGGGCAGCCTTGCAAGGGACCCTGCTCTAGGAGAGGTGGTAAAGTGCATAGGCTCAAGGGCCTGACATGCCTGGGTTGGCTGTGTGACCCTGGACAAGCTGCTTAACCTCTCTGATCCCTCTATAGAATGAGGCTAACTCCTAGCAACACTGCAGGATTGTTTCCACCCTTGACCCCCTCATCTCTACAACGGGAATAAAAATCTCTGCCTCTAGGATTTTGGTAGGCATTAAATGAGATAATAAATGCAACACATAGCACAGTGTTTGGAGGCTCATCAAATGATGGCTATTACTTTTTATTACAAAAATACACTGTGCTCTCACTACAATAGCTGCTTTCCATATAGGAAGGGCTGATGATGAGCAATCTGGAAGGAGGTGCCAGGGCTCACCACGAAGCTGCATTTGCATAGCATGAACACTGTTTATTCTTAAATTGCATGTTTTTGTGGGGTGGTTTGGAAGGCGGGGGATCACTCCCCCAAAGCCCTCCCCTTGTTGCTGCCCCTACCTCCCCCTGAGAACATGGGAGCCTATGGGGACAGAGAGCTATCCTCTTCTCTCTCCCCTGGGGGCAGAGCTAGGCAAGGGGGTGTGGTAAATGACAATACCACTCTAGGGTACATGAAGTTTCTATCTCTGGGACTGTAGGGACTTCCAGATTGAGGAAGGTTAAAGTTACCTTTAAGGAAGTGGACACTACATGTCCCACCCCAGGCCAGCGAACCCCTCTCTTACTGAGGGCACTGAGTCCCCCGCCCCCTCCCCAAACGGCATCCCTCCGCCCCAACCTTCTGAGGGAGACAGGAGAGGCTAAAGTGCAACCTCCCCACAGCCAAGTGAGAGCAGCAGGGAGGCTGGCAGAGCTGTGAAAACACCCCGCTTCCCAAACTGGGCAGTGCGGGGGGGGGGGGGGGGGGGG
>NW_022589749.1:8788852-8830700 GCF_004348235.1 Phoca vitulina
GGGGGGGGGGGGGGGGGGGGGGGGGGGGGGGAGAGCCAGGAAGAGCTCGAGGCTGGATAGGGTGGCATTCCAGGCACCGAGACCCAATGCCTAGCGGGGCTGGGCCCAGACTCCCCGCGTCCCCAAGAGTCAAGCAGAGGGTGCCGGTGAAGGCACCTCTCTGCACTCACTGAGTGCTGCGGACCGGAGGTAAATTAGGTCAAAAGGACCAGCCAGCGAGGTTCCGGAGGGCGGAGGCAGAGGGCCAACTAAGGGAGGCAAAGGTCCCCAGGCCCCGCAACTGCTGATCCAGGGTCCTGCCGCCTGGTGTTGGTCCAACCCACCAGGGCCTGGGTTTGCCCCCAACACAAGCGGGGTGCGGGGGTGGGGTGCTCAGAGTCCGGTGGCCCTCTCCTTCCCTGCACTCTGTAGCTTTCCCCACCTGTCAAACGCGAGAAGGTGGGCCTAGGCCGCCTCCAAGATCCTTGACTGCCCCGGCCCCGGGTGACATCGGTTCCAAACTCCGGGACCGCCCCTCCCACCCCCGGCCGGGCGCGGCCCAGCCAAGGAGGCCACCCCAAGGCCCCAGGCGCTCCGAGGACGCGGGGGAAGGGGCGCCGGGGGGCCGGGTCCCCCCACGTGGCGGGGCGTGGGGCGGCGCACGTGGGGTCCCCTCGGTGGAGGGAACCTGGGGCCGGCCTCAGGGCTTTGTCTTCAATCCCGGCAGCGGTCCCGCGCCCCGAGAAGGCGACGGCGCCCGGGGCTGCGGCGCTGCTTCCGCGGCCCGCGGCCCCGCTCCCGTCAGCTCACCTGGGCTCCGCGCCACCGCCGCCGCCTCCCGCGCTCTGCGCCCCCGGCTCGGCTCCGCTCGGCTCAGCGCGGCCGCGCGCTCCTCTCCGCGGCCCCGGCGGGCGCGCGGGGTTGGGGGGGCGGGGGCGGGAGGAGCCGCCCGGTCTCGGCTGGGGCGCGACGCCGCCGCGGGCTGCGCGAGGATTGGCCGCGGCCGCTGGAAACCCCGGCGCGGAGCCGCCCTCGGCGCGCCCCCGCCGGCTCGGCCCCGCGGCGGGGAGGGAGGGGAGGCGGGAGCCGGCGGAGGCGAAAGTAGCGGCGAGGCGGGGAAAAGGAGAAGAAAGGGGAGGAGGCGGAGGCGAGGGGAAGTGAGGCGGGGCCGGGAGCGGTCGGAGGAGGCCGCCGACCCGCTCGGAGGGGAGAGACTCGACGGGCGCCGGAGCGCGGGTTGCTGCGCGGCAACTTTGCCCCCGCCCGCGGCGCGCACCTGCCCCGGTTCTCCCCGCGGCGGCTGCGGCACCCTCCGGCAGGCCGGACGCGCCGGCAGCGCTCGCTTTGTTTGGCCAGACGCGAGGACTGCAGGGCGGCGGCTGAGTCGCGGAAAGTTCCCCAAGCCCGCGGGACAGCCGGGGTCCCGCCTAGCGGCCCGGCTGCCGTCCCGGGGCTGCTCCCTCTGCACCAGGCGCGGGGCGGTGGATGCGGCCTGGATTTCGGGTCACCACCCATTCGGGGAAACCCCTTTCCTCACCCGCTTCCCCACTGACCACTGCTCCGGGCCCGCCCTAAAGGCTGGGCAACGGTGTTCCTTTCCCACCCCCCACTCCACCCGGATGTACCAAACTGCACGAAACCCAATGAAGTTCTGGCTTTTCCCCAAGACTACTTAGATGCAAAAAAAAAAAAAAAAAGACTACTTAGATGCTTTTTGTGGAATACATCATCTTCTTCACAAACATTCTACCCCTTTGGGGCGCCCTCCTTTGCTGGAGCCTTAAGAGTGTGTTTAGTCCCCCAGCTGGGTAACGGCACTGCAGGGGGAGGGAGAGAGGAGACCTCAAAGGCTGCCTCACCCGCCGACCTTAGGTGGTTTCGAAACGCAGTCCTGACCCAAAAGATACCCAGGGGATGTCTCGCTGACCCTGCCAAGGAAACAAAAGGGAATCAAGAGTCCAGAGGGGAGTCAGGGGCCAAAGTAATTAAAGGCTCAAAGTCCTCTTGTGCTGGGTGGATTTCCAGTCCCCCTCAGTTTAGTATTTCCGTGCTGCAGGGGTGCTCACAGACAATTCAGAGCTTCCAACCGGATGACCACCATTTCTGATGTGACTCACCACTCACGCTTTTTTTTTGGTAATAGTGAAAGCCCGGAAACAACCTTCCTCAATGTTCATGGGGGGAATGGATAAACGAAATGTATAATGGCCATTTCATGGAATACTATGCAATAGTTCGAAGGAGTACATTAGCTCTATTTGTAAACACACACGGGAAGATCCCCAAACCAGAATGCTGAGTAAAAGAGCAAGTTGCAGAATACAATATGATGTACAATTTGTATTTTATTTTATTTTTTTAAAGATTTTATTTATTTATTTGACAGCGAGAGCAAGAGAGCACAAGCAGGGGGAACAGTAGAGGGAGAGGGAGAAGCATGCTCCCCGCCAAGCAGGGAGCCGGATGCGGGGCTCAATCCCAGGACCCTGAGATCATGACCTGAGCCAAAGGCAGACTTTTAACCATCTGAGCCACCCAGGCGCCCCTACAATTTGTATTTTAAAACCCCCACATAGTCTATCTTGTTCATGGACACATGCTTACATAGTGTTTTTTAAAAAGGTCAAAGGGGATTGAGTGTAAATTAAATTCATGACAATCTGCCACAAAGATGGAAGTAAGGGCAGAGAATGACAGGGAGCATAAGGAATGTTGGACAATTTTATGCCTTTTACTTATAAATGAATTCCAAGCAAATGGTGAAATGTTAATTCTGAATGGTGGATGCATAGTTCTGTATTTTTCTATATTTTGCTATTTTTTCCCCCAAAAATATATATTGGGGCTGATGGGGAACATTTTGTACATTTTGAATATTTTGACTCTATGTCAGGGGTCAGCAAACTTTTCCTGTAAAGGGCAGGAGAGTAAATATTTTAGACTTTGAAGCCATGTGGTTGCAACTTAGCTCTGCCATTCTAGCAGCCACAGACAAATGAATGGGTGTGGCTGTGTGCCAGTAAAACTCTTATTTGCAGACACTGAAAGTTCAATTTCATATAATTTTCACATGTCACAAAATATTATTGTTTTGATTTCTCTTCAACTATTTAAAGATGCATAAACCATTCTTAGCAGGACATATAAAAACAGGTGGCATGCCAGATTCAACCCATGTGAGCAATAGTTTGGCAACCCCTGCTTTACTAAAGAAACCAAAATAGATATTGGTTGATGTCTCTTCCTGTTACTTGTTAAAATATACCATTCTATATGTTACTAAATGGTCTATGTTTTATTAGAACGCTATAGCTAGCAGACAGAAACTTAGGTATACACACCTACAGCTGTGTAAAGGTAGAAGCCAATTATGTGAGAAAGGCAAGAAAGTGCCCATTCAAGTCCAAACTCTAGCCCAAGATCCACTTCTTTCTGGAAAAATTTCCTGAAATGTTACGACCAGGCCCTCCTTGACCTCTCCTCTCTCTGACCTCCTATAGCAAGGACCGTACCACATATTTGATGTTCAGCCACCAGCTGTCTCTATTCTTTCCTTTTCACGAATGGGTTCTGAATTGCCAGTAGAGCTATAAATTCCTGGGGGATCGATAAGTACCATATCTGAAACATCCGTTTACCTTCAGTGTTGTGGTTGAAAGCAGTGACTTTGGAGTCAAGATAGACCTAGCGCAAATCCCAGCTTTGCTAGTTACCGGGTCTGTGGCCTTGGCCTTGGACGGGGACTCTGGTTTCATCAGCTGTCAAATGAAGACAACCAACCTAGCTCACAGGTTCAGTGAGGTTTAAATACAACAATGTATGCAAAGTTAAAATAGCTCAGTACGTGGCACATTAAGTGCTCAGAGGCGCTATTAATATACTTACTACAGTGCTAAAAACTCCATTGATTATGTGCCTTTCTTATTAAAGTGAATTAGAACAAAGCAGAGGACATCGTAATTGCCTTTCGTTGACATTTGGCCTTCCTTATGATAGGAATCATTCCACTGAAGAAAACCATTTTCTTCTTAGAGATATGAAAATAAGAATTGGCTTTGCTTTTTGGGTTTTCTCCTCTAAGAACACTAGAAAAACCTATTCTAGGCAAACCGATCTTGTTGTCTTGACAACCCAGATTGCCAAGAAAATAAGTAAACAAAGCATCTGAATCTTATTTTTAAGAAAACTTAGTACAAGGAAGGGGCAGAAAAAGTAAGACTTAAAAATTATCTTACCCCCTAGGACAGCATCATAAGCTCCTGCCAAGGCTTTGTCTTTTCCTATAGGAACTGTTATATGTTCTACTCATGGTGTTGACTAGAATATTCCATCTCCCAAACCTTGAACATCCAGGTAGAGACAGCAGGATTAATCACACTGATAGGAGCGCCTGGGTGGCTCAGTTGGTTGGGCGACTGCCTTCGGCTCAGGTCATGATCCTGGAGTCCCTGGATCGAGTCCCGCATCGGGCTCCCTGCTTGGCAGGGAGTCTGCTTCTCCCTCTGACCCTCCCCCCTCTCATGTGCTCTCTCTCATTCTCTCTCTCTCAAATAAATAAATAAAATCTTTAAAAAAAAAAAATCACACTGATATACTTTATTAATTGAATTCCTTCCCATTCAACAGGAAAGTAGAAAAACACTGGCAAAAAAAAAGAAGTAAAGAAAAAGAAAGAGAGAGCCTGGGAAGTTTCCCTTCAATGAGCAGTGAGATTAAAATGTTAGTCCCAAGCATAAATAACAGCATAAAAGGAGAAGTCAGCGGGGACATAGATAAAGAAGCTCTTCATTTGTCTTAGATGTACTATGAGAAAGAAAAAAATTGGTGTAACCATCCAAAAACATCAGGGCAAAATAGAAAACACTCTGAGCAAGTAGAGTATTCAAGGCATGTAGGTCAACATGAAGGTGCTCCAGTGATGAGATTGAGAAGCCTGTCACACCTGGATGGAATCCCCACCAATCCAAACATTACAGTACTTTTCAAAACTCCAGAAACAGGGAGCTATAGGGTAATGCAGGAACTGGGATGGATTCCCATCTCTGCAACCTACCAGCTGTGTGACCTTGGGTGAGTGAATTAACCTCCTTATGCCTCAGTTTCTGCATCTGTTAAATGGGATGAATGCTATTGCCTACTGGGGCACCTGGGTGGCTCAGTCGTTAAGTGTCTGCCTTCGGCTCAGGCCATGATCACAGGGTCCTGGGATCGAGCCCCGCATCGGGCTCCCTGTTCAGTGGAGACCCTGCTTCTCCCTCTCCCTCTGCCCCTCTCCCCCAACCCCTGCTCATGTGCTCTCTCTCTCAATAGTAAAATCTTTTACAAAAATGCTATTGCCTATGTCTTAGGATTGTTGTAAAGATTAAATGTGTTAATATACTTAAATTACAACAGGGCAGGGGCGCCTGGGCGGCTCAGTCGTTAAGCGTCTGCCTTCAGCTCAGGTCATGGTCCCAGGGTCCTGGGATCGAGCCCCGCATTGGGCTCCCTGCTCCGTAGGAAGCCTGCTTCTCCCTTTCCCACTCCCCCCTGCTTGTGTTCCCTCTCTTGCTGTGTCTCTCTCTGTCAAATAAATAAATAAAATCTTTCACAAAAAAAAATTACAACAGGGCACTCTGTAAGTGTTAAGATATTTGTACCCACCTGCCCCAGGGCTAGAAATACTCAACACCAAATCTGCTGGTAGAGCTCCCACCATGGTCACCACCCTTTCCTCTCTGTAAGGTCTCTGGTAGAGACCTGAATGCCCACTGGCTATACAACTCAACTCCTTCCTCACCAAACCCTTTCCCCATTTAACCAAATCATTTAGTTATATTTCCATGTTAAGCCACCCATAATTACACAATTCCGACCTTTCCCTTCCCAGATGCTCCACCAGGAAAAAAGCCAATTAGCTGTAACCCAGACGGTCCTGTGTGTGTGTGGGGGGGGGGGGGTCACTCTGATGTTTCCAACTTTCCATTTAACCCACTATTCCTTCCTGGAGGAGAGAGCCTCAGCCAACAAATCTAAGTCACAGGTGGCAGCAGGCCACAGACTACATTAGCTTTGGATTCAGTTCTGCAAGGGTGAACGTGCAGACTGGGAGCAGGGTCAGGCAGGCTGGCTTCACGGGCGTGTAAACTGTGCCCCTTACTTGGTTTAATGCTCTATTTAATACAGGCTTTGTATTTTTACTTTGCACAAATTTTTACAAATTATGTAGCTGGTCCTGATCAGGTCTGATTTCTGGGGGTTTTTTTTGTTTTTTGTTTTCTTTTTTTTTTTAAAGATTTTATTTATTTATTTGAGAGAGAGAGAATGAGAGACAGAGAGCAGGAGAGGGAGGAGGGTCAGAGGGAGAAGCAGACTCCCTGCTGAGCAGGGAGCCCGATGTGGGACTCGATCCCGGGACTCCAGGACCATGACCCGAGCCGAAGGCAGTCGCTTAACCAACTGAGCCACCCAGGCGCCCCTGATTTCTGGTTTTTAATGTTGATACATGACGGGTCAGCTGAGCAACCTTGCCCCGTCTCTTGGACCTTCCTCTGCTGAGGCAGAGGGATTAAGATCACTTCTTAGACTGGAAAGACCATAGTTTAAATACAAGGACAAAAATGTACCAGATGAGAGAATATATTTGGAAGAATAAAAACAAACTGATGATTGTGGTTACTTCCTGGGAGGAAGAATCACTTTTTACTCTACAGCCCTTAAGAATATTTAATTTTTGCCATCTATATATATAACCTCTCAAAACCTTAAGATTTTTCAACATCAACACAACAATTACTGTCTCTGTCTCTACCCCGAGCCTCATTTCCAGAGCAGCTGTCTTTAGCCAACAAACGTACCCCATGAGTGGGAGTTGTTTTACACTGTTTCAAAGAGCTCTAGAGATAAATTATTTCCCATCAGAAGGTTTAAATTTAACAGAGAAAGAGCCAGTGATAGAAACTGCAAAATTTGGTTGGTTCCTTGTTGCTGTTTTGGATTCGAAACACGGTGATTTTCCTGTGAACAAACACCGAGGGATAAGATAAATTCACGGACAAAGCAATAACTGGTTCTGCTTAATTGCTGGGTTGAGAGATGTAAATTAGATACACTATATATTTGAGTGATAGCACCCATACACCTCTGAGCTTCAGACCCTTTCTTAATTTATAATCACCTTATTCATAACGAATTCCTAGACTTACTATCATCAAACCTCGTTTATACAGTTAGAGAAGAAATATACTCATGCAGAAGATATAAGAAAGCACATACCCAGAAAGTGATTGAAATAGGCTTCTCGTCGTTGGCCCAAAAACCATAAAAAGATCTTTTCCTTCTAGGGCACCTGGGTGGCTCAGTCAGTTAAGAGTCAGCTTTGGGGCACCTGGGTGGCTCAGATGGTTAAGCATCTGCCTTTGGCTCAGGTCATGATCCCAGGGTCCTGGGATCGAGTCCCACATCGGGCTCCCTACTCCTTGGGAGCCTGCTTCTCCCTCTGCCTCTCTCTCTCTCTCTGTCTCTCATGAATAAATAAATAAAAATCTTTAAAAAAAAAAAAAAAAGAGTCAGCTTTGGGCTCAGGGCATGATCCCAGGTTCTGGGACCGAGCCCTGCATCAGGCTCCCTGCTCATCGGGGAGCCTGCTTCTCCCTCTTCCTCTCTCCCTGCTTGTGCTCTCTCTCAGTCAAATAAATAAATAAAATCTTAAAAAAAAAAAAACAAACCTTTTCCTTCTTAACCTCAAGGACCAACATGTGCTTCCGAGCACACACAGGCACACCACAAAGCCCAGCTCAGTCCAACAAAGCAAGGAAGCTTCAGAAAGAAAATCCAAGCCTCAGAAAAACCTGTACCGACCCCCTAGAGATCCAGCAATACCCAAAAGAGCTGATGTCTGAGCATAGATGCTAAATGAATTCATGTGATGATGGAGAGTATGCACAGATTCTAATAAGATATTGGCAACTTTGCTCAGAGAGAACATAATCTTTAACGCTTGCACAGCGGTTTATCAAAAAGCACTGGTATCTTTTGCTATCAAAAAGAAAAGGGAGGGGCGCCTGGGTGGCTCAGTTGGTTAAGCGACTGCCTTCAGCTCAGGTCATGATCCTGGAGTCCCGGGATCGAGTCCCAGATCGGGCTCCCTGCTCGGCAGGGAGTCTGCTTCTCCCTCTGACCCTCCTCCCTCTCATGCTTTCTGTCTCTCATTCTCTCTCTCTCAAATAAATAAATAAAATCTAAAAAAAAAAAAAAAAAAAAAGGGAGGGGCGCCTGGGTGGTTCAGTTGGTTAAACGACTGACTTCAGCTCAGGTCATGATCTTAGAGTCCTGGGATCGAGCCCCATGTTGGGCTCCTTGCTCAGTGGGGAATCTGTTTCTCCCTCTCCCTCTGCCCCTCCCCGCTTGTGTTCCTCCTCTCTCAAATAAATAAATAAAATCTTTTTTTATTTTTTTTAAGATTTTATTTATTTGAAGAGAGCGAGCGAGAAAGAGAGCGAGCAAGCACAAGCAGGGGGAGCGGCAGGCAGAGGGGGAGGGAGAAGCAGGCCTCCCACTGAGCAGGGAGCCCGATGCAGCACTCGATCCAAGGACCCTGGGATCATGACCTGACCCAAAGGCAGATGCTTAACCAACTGAGCCACCCAGGCACCCCTAAATAAAATCTTAAAAAAAAAAGGGGGGGGGGAGAAAACAAATATGTATATTCTAGCAACAAAATAAGACAAACTAATCAGAATGCAGTTTATTGATCAGACATCAAATACATCATTTATATGGACGGAGGGGATGTAAACAAGTCCCAAATCTTCTAGTCTATATAGTGGATCAGCAGGGATGCTCTCACTAGAGATGATTTATCAAGGGCACCCCATGAGAGGGCAGTTCCTGATGCAGCTGCCGAAAGAGCATCGCACACCGGTTCCTCTCCTGGGTCTTCCCCAGTGTGTGGTAGAGTCTGGCCTGGAAGTAAACAACATCTCTGATTTGCTCTTTGCAGTCGACCTTTGCAAAATAGTTCTTGGCTTCATTGAGATTCTCGATGGCTGCCTCCAGAGCTGATGGAAAGTGGGAAAATACCACGCATGTTTAACTCAACATTCCACACATAATTTTCAAAACTTAACATCTACTTTTATTGATATAACATGTACCAGATAGTTTTGTATTCTACTCTTCGAGAAAAAAAAAAAAAACACTAGGGTGAGGTTTTTAAAAAGGTCTTTGGTCCCGATTTCCAGCCTGGGACCTGGTTCTGTAGAGTTAAAATAATGATTCACTTGCCCTCAAACTTCATACCAAGCATACTTGTCAAAGTACTTTAAATACAACATGACATTTTAACATATACTTGAGAACTTAAATACTGTCCCAAATTTAATGTCTTCCTTCTTCTGGCTCCTAAATTTAGTTTTTTTTTTCCACAGTAGTATTGCCTAGCAATCTGAATGGCTCCCTACCTTCTGCCTTCTTCGGTGGATCGTAAGAAGCTGCTGAAGCCACCTGGCACTTGGCCACCAAGAACATGGCGCGGCCTTTGTCCAGCACCGCCCCATCAGCCAAGATGGGTTCAATGGCCATGTGGAGAAGACTTAAGGCCTGCTCTGGGATTCCAAGAATGAGCTGAAAAAGAAACACTGTGGTACTGTACACATCCACATCCACGGCCCGTGACAGAAAAGGCTTCATTTCTGGCTCTTCTCTCCCGAAGGGCCATGTCTGGCTTATGCTCTCCCTGACGTGTACTACATTGAATATGCACCACACTCCTAGAAAACAATGTGTGACAATCTGATCTCAAATTATGATGGATACAGTAGGTAGTAGTTATTCACACTATAGAAAGGTTTTTGCCTTTACAAGAAGATTCAGAATCAATATCCTTTAGATTGGTGATTCCAAAGGGTCAAAAGGTCATCCTTGCTGTGTAAGAATCATTGGGAGAAGGGAAACCACTAAGAAAATAATTCAAAAGTATATAGTAAAATAAAACAAGAAACATCCATTTAACACAAAAGAAACAATAATGGAGGAACTGACGAGCAAAAAAGATATAAGACATATAGAAAAAAATAACAAAATAGAAGTCCTTTCAAATCCATAATTACATTAAATATAAATGAATTGAACTCTTCAATTAAAGGGCAGAGATTTGCACAATAGATTTGAAAAAAACATGATCCAACTATATGTTATCTACAAGGATACTCACTTTAGGTTAAAAGACACAAATAGGCTGAAAGTAAAAGGACAGAAAAGAGATATTCAATGCAAACAGTAACCAAAAGAGACCTGAGTGACTATTCTTATATCAGATAAAATAGACTTTAAATCAAAAACTGTTACAAAAGGGGCACCTGGGTGGCTCAATCAGTTAAGCATTCGACTCTTGGTTTCAGCTCAGGTCATGATCTCACAGTTATGGGATCAAGCCCCACATCGGACTCCATGCTCAGTGCAAAGTCTGCTTCAGATTCTTTCTCCCTCCCCCTCTGCCCCTCCCTGCTTGTGCTCTTGTGCACTCCCTCTCTAAAATAAACAAAATCTTTATTTATTTTTTTTTTTTTAAGATTTTATTTATTTGCGAGAGAGAGAATGAGAGACAGAGAGCATGAGAGGGAGGAGGGTCAGAGGGAGAAGCAGACTCCCTGCTGAGCAGGGAGCCCGATGTGGGACTCAATCCCGGGACTCCAGGATCATGACCTGAGCCGAAGGCAGTCGCTTAACCAACTGAGCCACCCAGACGCCCTAAAATAAATAAAATCTTTAAAAAAAAAAAAAAAAGTTACAAAGCTAAAAGACATTACACACTGATACAGGGTCAATTCATCAGAAGATACAATTATAAACACATATACACCAAACAATGGAACCCCAAAATATGTGAAGCAAAAACTGATAGAACTGATGGGAGAAATTGACACCTTAACAGTAATAGTTGAAGAGTTCCAGTACTCCACTTTCACTAAGGGAGAGAACAACTAGACAGAAGATCAGCAAGGAAACCGAAGACCCAAACAAGGCTACGAACCAACTAGCCATAACAGTCACTTGTTAGGGAGCACACTCTACCCAACAACAGCAGAACGCATATTCTTCTCAAGTACACATGGAACACCTTCCAGATAGATCATGTGTTATGTCACAAAAGAACACTCTAAATTTTAAAAGACTGAAATCATACAAAGTATCTTCTTTGATCACATGAAATAAAATTAGAAATCAATAATAGGGAATCTAGAAGATTCATAAATATATAGAACTCAACACATCTTTAAATAACCAATAGGTAAAAGAAGAAATCACAAGGGAAATTGGAAAATACTTTGAAAATACACACACAACATACCAAAACTTACAGGATGCAGTACTCAGAAGAAAATTTACAGCTGTAAAGGCATAAATTAAAAAAAGAAAAAAGATCTCAAATCAGTAAGTTGAACTTCCACCTTAAGAAACTTATAAAAAAAAAAAAGGGATGCCTGGGTGGCTCAGTCAGTTAAGCGTTTGCCTTCAGCTCAGGTCATGATCCCAGGGTCCTGGGATCGAGCTCCACAATGGGCTCCCTGCTCAGCAGAGTCTGCCTCTCCCTCTCCCCCTCCCTTCCCCACCCCCCTCATGTGCTCTCCTCTCTCTCTCAAATAAATAAATAAAATCTTAAAAAAAAAACAAAACACAACCCAGAAACTAAAAAAAGAGCAAACTACATCCAAAGCTGACAGAGGCAAGGAAATAATAAAGATTAGAGTGAAAATGAACAAAATAGGGGGTGGGAGGATAGGGTAACTGGGTGATGGACATTAAGGAGGGCACATGATATAATGAGCACTGGGTATTATATAAGACCGATGAATCACTGACCTCTACCTCTGAAACTAATAATACATTAGATGTTAATTAATTTAAATTTAAAAAAGAAATTTAAAAAAAGAAAAAAATGTTGACACATTAAAAAAAAAAGAAAATGAACAAAACAGAGAAAAGAAGAACAATAGGATCAATGAAACTAAAAGCTGGTTCTTGGAAAAGATCAAGAAAATTAACAAACTGTTAGCTAGACTGACCAAGAAAAAAAAAGAGAGAAGACTCAAATGACAAAAATCAGGAATGAAAGCGGGGAGTTAACTAATAACCTTACAGAAATAAAGAGGATTATATGAGAATACTATGAACAATTGTATGCGAACAAATTAGATAAATTAGATATAATGAACAAATTTCTAGAAAGATACAAATTACCAAAACTGACTCAAGGAGAAACAGAAAATCTGAATGGGGGGGCGCCTACGTGGCTCAGTCAGTTGAGCATCTGACTCTTGGTCTCAGCGCAAGTCTTGATCTCAGGGTCCTGAGTTCAAGCGCTGCGTTGGGCTCCACCCTGGGTGTGGAACCTACTTAAAAAAAAAATCTGAATGGACCCTTAACAAGTAAAGACACTGAATCAGTAACCAAAAAAACTTCCAAAAAAGAGCCCAGGACCACGTGGCTTCAATGGCAAATTCAAGAAACATTTAAAGAAGAATTATCACCAATCCTTCTCATTCTTCCAAAAAAACAGAAGAGCAGGGAACATTTCTTAACTCACGTTATGAGGCCACTATTACCCTAATATCAAAACAAGATAAAGATATCAAAAGAAAAGAAAACTACAGACCAATATCCCTTATGAAAACAGATGCAAAATACTAGCAAACCAAATCCAACAGCATATTAAAAGGATCATACACCATAACCAAGTATGATTTATCCCAAGAATGCAACAGTAGTTCAATATGCAAAAATCAATGTAAAATACTATATTAATAGAAAAAAGGGAAAAAAAACACACGATCTACTCAACTGAAACAGAAAAAACAAGGATGCCTGGGTGACTCAGTAGGTTAAGCGTTTGCCTTCGACTCAAGTCATGATCCCAGAGT
Source organism: Phoca vitulina (assembly GCF_004348235.1). Lineage (NCBI taxonomy): Eukaryota > Metazoa > Chordata > Mammalia > Carnivora > Phocidae > Phoca > Phoca vitulina. The sequence continues at coordinate 8,801,731 of NW_022589749.1, forward strand.
CCTAGAATCGAGTCCCACATCAGGCTCCTTGCTCAACGGGGAGCCTGCTTCTCCCTCTGCCTGCCGCTCCCCCTGCTTGTGCACTCGTGCTCTCTCTCTTTCTCTCTGACAAATAAATAAAATCTTAAAAAAAAAAAAAAGAAACAGAAAACACATTTCACAAAAACCTAACACTTTTCATGATAAGAACAATGAGGAGTAGAAGGGAACTTCCTCAACCTAATACTGATGCATCAACGAAAAACCCACAGCTAACCTCATGCTTAACAATGAAAGACTGAAATCATCCCCCTAAGATCAGGGGCAAAAACAAGGATGTACACTCTTGCCACTTCTATTCAGCACTGTTCTGGAAGTTCTACACAGGCCAATTAGGCAAGAAAAAGAAATGAAAGACATTCAAATTGGAATGTAAGAAACACTCTATTTGCAGATGACATGATCTTATATATAGAAAACTCTAAAGAATTCTCAAAAACTTATAACAGGTATTAAACAACTTCAGCAAAGTTGCAGGATGTAAGATCAATATACACTAGCAATAAACAATCCAAAACTGAAATTAAATTTTTTATTAAGTTTTAAGAAGTATTTTATTTATTTATTCGAGGCAGGAGAGGAGCAGAGGGAGAGGGACAAGCAGACTCCGTGCTGAGCACGGAGCCCAATGCAGGGCCCAATCCCAGGACCCCGAGCTCATTACCTGAGCCGAAACCAAGAGTCAGATGCTCAACCAACTGCACCACCCAGGAGCCCCTCTTACTTCCTGATTTTAAGTTTAATACAAAGAGGGCACCTGGGTGGCTCAGTTGGTTGGGCGACTGCCTTCGGCTCAGGTCATGATCCTGGAGTCCCTGGATCGAGTCCCACATCGGGCTCCCTGCTTGGCGAGGAGCCTGCTTCTCCCTCTAACCCTCCCCCCTCTCATGTACACTCTCTCTCTCTCATTCTCGCTCTCTCAAATAAATAAATAAATCTTTAAAAAAAATAAATTTAATACAAAGATACAGTAATCAAAACAGTATGGTACTGGCATAAAGACAGATATATAGATCAAGAATAGAGTGCAGAAATAAACCCATATATCCATGATCAATATTTTTGACAAGGGTGCCAAGACCATTCAATGGGAAAAGAATAGTCTCTTCAACAAGTAGTGCTAGGACACCGGGATATCCATATGTGAAAAATAAAGCTGGATTCCTACCTCACACCATATACAAAAATTAACTCAAAATGGATCGAAGATATAAATGTAAGACCTAAGACTATTAAAACCCTATTCAGCAGGAAGAAGTTACAGAAGATGAGACCTTCCACCTTCAACAACCTTAAAGATTTAATGGTCAAAATTGTTCAGGGGGGAAATGATGAGGGAGCAAAAGGCTGGCTGAAGACAAAGCATAAGCTGACATCCTGCAACCTCCCCTCACCCCCACTCCTGGGTGGGACATGTGTGACATTCTTCCAGGAATCTCCCAACTATCTTAATGTTAATGCCTTGCTAGAGGGAAAAACAACCTTAACTTGACAATGGCAAGTCCTCCAGTGTCTTGAAGGTCCTCCTTAGCATATGAAAGTTCTCTTGAAACCTCCCTTTCCCTTACCTCCCACAACCCCAGAGTATATAATCAGCCACCCCTCACAACCCACGCAGCGGCTCTTTCTGCCTATGGGTCCTGTCCCCGAGCTTTAATAAAATCACCTTTTTGCACAAAAAACCCTTACAAGGAAATATAGGTATAAATCTTCATGAACTTGGATTATGCAAGTTTCTTTTTCTTTCTTTCTTTCTTTCTTTTTTTTTTTTTTAAAGCTCCCACTTACTTATTTGAGAGAGAGAGAGGGAGAGAGAGCATGAGAGGGGAGAGGGTCAGAAGGAGAAGCAGACTCCCTGTGGGACTCAATCCCAGGACTCCAGGATCATGATCTGAAGGCAGTTGCTTAACCAACTGAGCCACCCAGGTGCCCCGTAAGCAACAGTTTCTTAAGTAGAATACCAAAAGCGTAAGCAACAAAAGAAAAAAAGGATGAATTGGATTTCATTGAAATTAAAAACTTTAGTGCATCAAAGGTCATGATCAAGAAAGTGAAAAGACAACCCAGAGAACAGAACATACTTGCAAATCATCTATCTGATAAGGGTCTAGTACTCAGAATATACAAAAACAATCTTATAACTGAACATCAGAAAGACAATAACCCAACTGAAAAATGGGTAAAGGACTTAGACGTCTCCAAAGAACATACACAAATGGCCAATAAGCACATGAAAAGATGTTCAATATCATCAGTTATTAGAGAAACGCAAATCAAAACCACAATGAGATAGAACTTTACACTAGGTTGGGCATAATAAAAAAATGGGAAATAACAAGTGCTGGCAAGGACATAGAGAAACCAGAATCTTCATACATTGCTGGTGAGACTATAAGATGGTGCAGTCACTGTGGAAAACAGTTTGGTGGTTCCACAAAAAGTTAAACATGATAATTCTATCATATGACCCAGCAATTCTACTCCTAAGTGTATCCAAGAGAAATAAAAACATATATCCACACAAAAACTTATACATGAAGTTAAAAGCAGCTATTCACAATAGCTTACCCAAATGTCCATCAACTGATGAATGGATAAATGAAATGTAGTCTATCCATCTAATGAAGTATTATTCCGCCATTAAAAGGCATGGACACCTGCTACAACATGAATGAATCCTGAAAACATTACGCTAAGTGAAGAAGCCAGACTACATAAGGCCAGATATTGTATGATTCCATTTATATGAAATATCCAGAATAGGCAAACCCACAGAGGCAGAAAGTAGATTGAAAGTAGGTTGCCAGGGGCTCAAGGTGAGGGGGAAATGAGGGTGACTACTTAATGGGCACAAGGTTCCTCTTCGGAGTGATGAAAATATTCTGGAATTAAATGGTGTCAATGGTTGCAAAACACTGTAAATATCCTTAAAACCACTGAATTGTGCCCTTTAAAATGATTAAAACAGTAAATTTTTTATGTGAATTTTATCTTAATTAAGAAAAAATCACTAGAGGGGCGCCTGGGTGGTTCAGTCGGTCAAGCATCTGCCTTCAGCTCAGGTCATGATCCTAGGGTCCTGGGATCGAACCCCACATCGGGCTCCCTGCTCAGCAGGCTCCCCACTTCTCCCTCTCCCACTTCCCCTGTTTGTGCTCTCTGTCAAATAAATAAATAAAATCTTAAAAAAAAAAAAAAAAGAAAGAAAGAAAGAAAAGAAAAAATCACTAGAGAAGCTGGAAAGGAAAACATTAGATTCCTGTGCTCCTTCCATAGAGATTCTGACTCCATGCATTCAAGGCAAGGCCAGATATATAGATATTTTTAAAATCTTCCCAATTAACTCTAATGCATGGTTTGGGGAATCTCTGCTTTAAGTTAGTAAATTCCTCTAGTGCCAGTGAGTTCAAAATGCATTCATTCACTAAATATTTATTAAAAGCCTACTATGTGTACATCTTACTCTGTGCCAGAGATCACAGCAGGGAGAAAACAAAGTCCCTTTCTCAAAAGCCTTTATATTCCTCAGGGGGAGACAGAGAGCAAACATAAAATACAATTTAATTTCCAAAAGCTTTCAATGAACACACAAATTCCTCATTTCTTTATTTATCCCCTTATTAATCAAGCGTAGCTCTGGGCCAGCTAAATCATTAATATGATGCTAGTGTCCTCAATGAAAAGGTGCATCCCCTTTCTTAAAGACGCCAGTGCCACCGGGAGGGGTCAGCTTGCCACGCAGTTCGCAGCTTCAGACTTCCATGCGGGGCTTGACGACGAGACTACATTCCCAGACTTCAATATTAAGAAGTCAAAGCTCATTATTATCCTTTTCAAAACCAAAAAGTAGTAACAGACTCACCAGTTCTTGAGCACAAATATGTGCTATAAAAACAGAGATCAGCTTACCTGAGCAAAAGCCAAGTTCAGCACTGTTTCGGAGGCCAAGTACTGTAACCGGTACTCCTTGGAGAGGGCCAGGGCCTGCAGAAGCACGGGCAGCGCGATGGTGGGGGAGGAGGACCGCCAGTACAGCCCTGCGACAGATAACAGGACACTGCCCACAAAGAGAAAGACATGGAATGAGAATATCCGGCGCAAAGGTCCACCTACAGCAGATGCTTGAGAGACCTCCCTTACCTGATCACCATTTCTGTGTTCCTGATTTTCTGACAATGAATCAACAATTTTTGTAAAAGCTTGTGCGCCTCTGACATTTGGTTCTGAGCTTGTAGTACAATTGCTTTCCTGACACAGAAACAATATAAACAAAATGGTTATGCTGATGTTTTGTAAGTCAAGTCGCTTTGAGGGTTAGAGTCTCTATTTCCTCAATTAGACTGTGAACCTCCCACAGGGAAGAACTTTGCCTGATATAATTTTTGTTAAAAGAGGAAAAAAAGTGTGTGTGTGTGTAAGCACATGTGTATACACCTACCCACACACACACATGCAAGAACAAAAATGTCTGGAATTATCAGTATCAGAACGTTAGTGATTATCTCTGGGTGATACTTATTTTGTCCATTTTACTCATCTGTATTTTCTAATTTCCCAGAATAAATAGGTAATAAATAGGAAAAAAAGTTTTTTCCTAAGTTAAAATTAATACATTAACTTTAATTAAACAAATAAGAATAAAGGCATTTGAGAATCACTTCATCCTGGGGTTGGAGTTTTCAGTCTCTTACCTGTATACACCCTCTATGCTATTAAGAGCTGTGATTCCTGTAACAAGTGAATCAGCCAAATGGTATTTGCCATCATTCATTGCTCTGTCAAACTGTATTTTTTGATCACATAGCATCCATAACTAATAAGAAAAAAAAAAAAACAAGAACAAAATGACAAGGGTTCACCTCGTTATTCAACAGAAATATAAAAATATTTTGGCTTGCTTAGCAAGTATTCTTACAATTCATACGCATTTTTTTGAGATTTAAAAATTTTTTTATAAATATTTCAAGGATGTGAAAAAGCACTAAGAATAAAAAAACACATGTGTGCCAATCACCAACTTTGTCAAACCACAATTTTGCTTTATTTGCTTCAGATACTATCACACACTATTGAAGTTCTTTGCAAATTCCATTCCCCTCTTTCTTTGCCCAAAGTAAGCACCGGATTTAATGTTTATCACTCTCATTCATGTTTTTATACTTCTACAGCATATATTCTTACCCTTAAACAATGTATAGTATGATCCCGTATTTTTTTTCTAATAAAAATTAGAAGGATTTTTGATTTCCAAGCTTTCTAAGAAAGAGAAGTCAATGCAACCAACAGAAAATTAATAAATTTACAACAAGCTTAAGTAATTTTGTTACATAAATTAACCCATTTATTATAGGCTAGCAGTGTTTCAAATGATAGAGCTTCTACCCCGTCTTTCACTTTCGATTCCTTCAGATGTTCCTGTGAGGGCAGAAGGGGTGCTGTAGGTCGGGGCCACCTCCCCACCCCCAGCTGCGGTTTACATGCAGGAACCATAGGTGTCAGATCCCCACAGCTCCTCTTTTCATCTCGGTTTTGCCACAGAAGGAGCAAGTTTCCTTGGCGTGCTGGCTTATTTCAGTCTCGCTCACCATTTTCCTGAGGGAGGCACCATAACGGGGTCCGATATGTACCAATGATTCCAACCTTCTTGGTGCATTTAGCCCAGAGAGCAATCTTGTACGTTTTTAAATTTTGTATATAGTAAATACTATCATACTCTATGTATCCTTTGACAACTTGCTTTTAAGCTCAACATTATTTTTCTGGGACTTACACATGTTCATACAAGTAGCTCTAGTTTATCCTTTTCACTGATGAATAGTTTTCAATTACATGAATATGCGACAACTTATCCATTCTCATGTTGATGAGTATTTAGGTAGGACCAATTTTTCACTCTTCTGAACAAGGCTGCAATCAACATCCTCATACATCTCTCCTGGTGCAAGAGTTTATCTACAGCAAGCGGTGGGAAGGCAGTCATAGGACATCCACACCTTCATTTTAATGTAGTGCCCATTCGTTCTTCCAACAGGTTCTACGGATTCGCACCCCGCCCCCCCCCCCCCAGGAGCACAGGACACTACTTGTCACTCCTCGTCCTCACCAACACTTGGTGCTGTCAGGTATTTTACCGTTGGTCAATCTGATGGGTATGAAATATCTCATTATTGTTTTCACTTGTATTTCCCTGATTGTCAGTCAGGCTGAGCATCTTGTTATGTATCTATTGGCCGTAGATGTTTTTTCGGTGAACTGTGAATTAAATTCTTTTTTTTTTTTAAACAACTAGAACTATAACCAAAACTATTCCATCGCATTAGCACTGCCACAGAACCACACTTAACTCTCCCTTCCCACGTGACCCATAGGTGCTTTCCCCTGTCTTCTCTTCTGTTTGCGTACCACCTTTGCAGCTGGGTCCTTTGAGTTCGGATCACAGCCTGCTGAGACCCCAGCACATTTCACATGCAGATGGGTAGCCACAGCATATCCAGTGCGGTGGAGCCAACAATCCCTGGGAGTGGCAGCTCAGGGACCAGCAGTAGATTCCCAGGCCATGATCTCTTAGGGTTTCAAATTCTCAAATCCATTGCTGACTAAACTTGGTAAGGGAAAGAAGGGACCAGTATAACAGCTTTCCCAGCCCCACTAGAGACAGACATCAGTGCAATAAGGAACAGGGGGCCTGGGAGTGCTTTATAAAATTAAATTCCCTCTGGGACAACATCTTCCCAAAAGGTCATTTAATTCTGGGAGGAAAAGACTAGAGTTGCCAAGTAAGGGACACAACACCAAACTGAGACGTAATTCTTCATCTATCCATAGACAGAGATGATCCATACAGTTAGAGATATAAGGAATACTACCTTAAAACCATAAAGACAGGAAGAAAAAAGTTCCCTAAATAAATCTTTAAATCTTTTATCAGAGTTTATTTCTCTGCCCTAACAGAGCTTACAGAGTCTGGTACGTACCTATATTCACCTCAATGCACAGATGACACAGAAAGGAACCAAGACACAAGAAACTGAGGGGAGACCCTAAAATATTCTGCTTTGACAACAATACAGTAAAAACCATCTCTTTGGAAATAAATCCAATGCCATGCAAAAGGCAGATTACCTGGGCATGCTGACTATTAGGCGGGAATCGTTCCTTCAAGTGCTTTAACACTTCCGAAGCTGCAGCAAAACAGCCCTAAGTAGAAACACACGGTTCGATGAGCACACCTGTGTTGAAACCACACCTGCTACCCCACTCACAGGATGTCACTATGATTCACCTGTTTGTGGTGCTGTACCCTGGAAGGCACGAGCCAGAGACTGCCATACATCAAGGGATCTTTTTTTTTAAGGTTCTAGCATATTTTATTTGTTCATTAAAAAATTTTTTTAAATTACACATGTAATGCATGTTCATTCTAGGAAAAAAACTTAAAAATAAATGTAAACAATAAGAAAAAGACCAATTTCAATCTCACCAAAGATAATCACAAGAATGTTTTGGCACATATCCTTCTAAATTTCTCTTATGCACATAAATAAACACATACACGTTTTCTAAAAACAGGTATACATGCTATTTCTGTAAATTGCCTATAACACTGTGTACTACATGGTAGACACTCAATAAATATTTTTTGAACGAATCAATCTTTCCAGTGTTCACAAATACAAAGCTGTATCATCATAGTATGTTATTAGGTAAATAAACTATGACACATCAAAATAACCCCCTAGTGTGGGATAATTTTGTCCATTTTAAGAATGCCACAGTGAATATCTTGGTGCATATATCTTTACATAGTTGTCCACCTGTCCAGTCATTTCCTTAAGATAAGACCTTTGAAATAAAACTGGCTGGTCAAATGGTAGGCATTCCGAAGCCCTGATATAAATTACTAAACCACCCTCCAGAAATGTGCCAAGAACTTTCATACCAGCACTCTATGCCTTTCTCCCACCACAACAGTTAAGGATTGCCTCTTTGGTGAAACTAGTATTTCACTGTATTAATCTGAATTTCTTTAATGACTAGATTGAAAACTTTTTCATGTTTTTGGGTCATTTTTTTTTTTTTATGTGAATACACTTTCATGGGGTTTTTTTGTACCCTTATGTCATTGGAATGTTTCTTATTGACTCCAAAAGCTTTTCAATTTGTCCCAATCCTTTGATTAGGTGAAATGTCTTCTGTCTATATAGAAGTTCAATTAGACTGCAAGTGAACTTTTATTTGAAGTGAATTAAGTGGAAATTACATTGAATTATAATAAAAGGTCAATAATCTTTTTATTCTTATGATTTTTAAATGACCAATCTTGCCAACTATTTTCATGACTGCCCCAGTGAGTTGGGCATGTAGGTTGAGATGGGTTGTCAAACCTGTAGGCCAAGTAGAGAGACACACACTGCGGTATCCCCCCAAACATTCCCACTGTGACCTGCCCCTCCTGAGGCTGGGAGAGTTAGGATATCAGATGGTCTTAGAATTATACAAAAATAGCAAGGGGGCTGGCTGTCTTAGTGCTCCCTCTGGGTTTCAGGAGGAAGGTCAGAAACAGCAATTCAGACCTTCTAACTTCTTTGTAGGTTCGCCCACGCCCCAGTCACTGCCACACCAAAGTGCAGCATCCAGTTTATTTGGAGATCAATTTCAGAACACAATCCGAAGCACACATAAAGGAAATAAAGGAGCAAATGGAGATGCATGATAAAGCTGCCTTCTCCACCGTTGGCCAAGCTTAATTTCCCAGGGGCCTATCTAACCTATACAATTAAAAATGTGACAATCATCAGCCCTGTGGGTATAGCTACCTGGTTGATGTTCTAGCACTAGCAAGGTCTTAAGAAGGCAGGTTGAGGAAAGGGGGGAAGGGACTGAAATGAAACAGAGAGGCCACTGCTTATCTCCTCACAGTGCAATTCGAAGGCTTCACAACACATCCTGGCCACGAGCCAGGCAATGATGGCGTCAGCAGCTTCTTCACATAAGCCCGGGGATATAAGGGACATGAAGATGGAAACACCAATACAGATCCAAAGAGCAGGAAAAATCTCCCAGGAAAAATCAAAGAACTCTAATAACTGGCCTTGGAGAAAGTTTCAAAGCTTGAGTATCGAGCCAAGACCAAGATTTTTGTAAAGTAGTTTTTCAGTCCAGCAGGAAAAAAAAAAAAATCATTTCTACCCTACATAACTCAAAGAGAGCTGAAAGGAAATTATTCAGTTTAAGGCTGGGGTCAGTGGGGAGAATCTGACTTCAAAAAGCCATATGGGGAAACTTAAAGTGGGTGAATTGTATAGCATGTGAATTTTATCTCAAAAAAGTTGTTGGAGGAGAAAAGTCGCACGAGGTTCACACCAAATACCTAACTGAAGGTTCATTGACTCATCCATTATCAAATGCTCCACTTAACCACGGGACCAGGAAAGGAAAAGAGGATATGTTTAGAGGTTCCATCAAGAGGGGGAGAAAAACCAAGAAAGTGATGAACGTGCAGCTTCCTGCGGGAAAGCAAACAGCACGTGCAGCTGGACGCTGTTCTGACATCACGGGAGCCGATGTGATGCTTCCCAGGTGCAGGAAGAGGGCAGCTGATGAAGGTGCACGTGGGACGCAGCCAGAGCCCATCCATCCCCTTTGTCTCCACAGATACCTAAAGGACTGTCAAATGCTAAAATACGTTTAGTGGGGGGAAGTATTTATAGACTTCTGAAAGGGGTGGACACCATCCAAAGATCTTTAGGCTGCAGATTAGGGAATACTGAGTGCTATGATACAACCTAACAATAATCTAACAGTAATGGACACCACAGACAAGTGGAGAAAGCTGTATGATCAAGGAAATGCACGTATAGCCAAGGCAGTGTTTAGTGAGCTAGAGGGCTTGGGTAAGAGGTTTCCCTGACTTCTTTTCCATGAAAGAAGACATTTTGGAGCAAAGGAGAGAGAAAGCCTAGAGCAGCAGGAGACCCTTTCATCAATCCCCTACAAAGAGAATCATGTAAAATGACTTGGGCTGTAAGTCAAGGTTACATCCAGTTCCCACTGTCCCTTTTTGGAGTAAATCAGACTTGTGTTGGAGACTTAACATTAACTGGTGTGGCTTTCCCGTCTCCTATAAACATACATAGCTCTACTACCTTAAATTTCAAAGACTCCTTTTTATTCCATTTGCTACATGGAAATAGCTGACCTCTTATTCCCTTTGTCAATGCAAAGAGATCCCAAGTTCAACAAACTTTATAGACTCCACACCCCATTTCCACCAATGGGATTTCACTCTTTCAGCGCCCCCTGCATCCAACCAGGCCTGACCCAGACACATCCAGTGCTTTTCTGAAGCAGCAGAGGGAAGAAGACACGGTGGAGCCTCCATTGCTCCCGAAGCACGCAGGCCCAGCTACCTGCCTACCTGCTCTGCGTGCAGCTCTGCGAGATGGCAGAGGGCGACGGCAAATGACTCCGTGTTGTTCTGCTGCACGCCCGCGTTCACGGACTCCAGGCTGTTCATGCTCAGCAACATCTGGGCCTGCTGCAGTGCCATGGTGCTGGGTGGGGACACGGACAGGAATCCCCTTCAGTCAAGAGACCCAGGGTGCCCCTCGGCCACATCCCACAACTATCTTGAGTGGAAATGGAAGGAAATGAAGTCCCCCTGCAGGCTCTGGCTTAGGGGGAGCGGCCACCTCCCACCCTCAGCACAAGGAAAGCAGAAACGCACCCTGGGTGCGCAGCCCCAAAGGAAACATGTGGTGGTTACGGCGCAACCGGGAGCTCCAAGCTCCAGACCCCTGGACTGCCTCTAATTTCCCTGTGGTCACAGTGTGTTAATTAGTTTTCACGGATAAATTCAGACCTGATGCCATCCATCCTGGCACCAGCTGCTCTGGCAACGTAAGCGGCGGCCAGTGTCTGCAGCTGTCTCAGAGCACATCATGCCAAAAAATGATCTCAAGTATACAAAAACAAGACTGGTAGAGGAGGTGCTTCCTTTCATTATTGAATTCCTAGGAATAGCAGATTGTCTAGGTAGAAGGTGGGGTAGTGACAGGGCTCCAGGATTAAAAACCTGGTTCAGAAGGGTACTTCCAAGCTAAAGAAGGCCAAATGGAAAATTAAACTTGAGGCCGGAGATACTCTAGAGAACACACCTCGGCTAACAGGGAAGCACAACCCAAGCAACTGTGGCCCCTGCCTGCCAGGGACAGGAAGAGAGATTCCGGTCTCGGATCACAGGGGCATAGTGCTTGGAGTCACAGGACCCGGGTGTGAGTCTCGGCTCTGTCACTGTTAATGACATTTGTGATCTTGGGCAGATCAGATGTGTGAACCTTGGTTTTCACATTCTAGAATGGAGCTCACCTACAAGTTACCTCACAGGGCAGTTGGAAGGAGCAAATAAGAATGAGCACAGGAAAGAACTTTACAAAGTCTATGCAAAGTACAAAGTGTTTTAAAACTATAAGCATCTTCTTTAATCTCCTGCATGAACAACTTTCATCAAAGGGGAAAATGACTTGGGGCGCCTGGGTGGCTCAGTTGGTTAAGCGACTGCCTTCAGCTCAGGTCATGATCCTGGAGTCCCTGGATCGAGTCCCGCATCGGGCTCCCTGCTCGGCAGGGAGTCTGCTTCTCCCTCTGACCCTCCCCTGTCTCATGTGCTCTCTCTCATTCTCTCTCTCTCAAATAAATAAATAAAATCTTTAAAAAAAAAAAAAAGGGGGGGAAATGACTTGTCTGTTTGGCCTTTCATAGAACCAGTTTGCAAGCTTCTGCTCATCTCTGGAAGGATTCATGCCCTTATGGCCTTGAAAGTCGGCTTAAAGACCCACCTGCGGCCATAGAGTCTCCAGATGGCCGTTTTCTGTGCAATGCTGATATCGATGAGCTCTGACAGGCTGTGTTTCCAGTGTAGGAGGTCAGAGTCCTTTAGGGCATCCATCAGTTTGTTTGCTGTCTTCCCAGCAAAAGCCCTCTGCTGAACTAGGGACTGTATTCCCAGAGAGGCGAGGTACTAAGGGGACAGACATACCCATGACTCAAGGTATGTTACAGGTTACATGACAGAATTGTTCACTCTTCAGAAATTTGGCATCTTTCACATTTCAGCACATGCAAACCGATGGCATTATATAAAAGCAAAGTACCTACAGCCTGACCCTAACGCATATGAAATGTGTTTCTGAAAAACTGGGCCTGGAAGAGAGGCAGATGGTATGCTGAGAAGAACCAGGGCTTTGACATAAAATGGGCCTGGACTTAAACACTGTCTCTATCACTTATTCTGTGAGTTGAGGCCAGTTAGCTTCCTAACCAAGCCTCAGCTTCCTCATCTGTAAAATGGGCATAAACTCTAAGAATTATTGTAAAAATTAAAACAGTATGTGGGGCACCTGGGTAGCTCAGTCAGTTGGTTAAGCGTCTGCCTTCGGCTTGGGTTATGATCTCGGAGTCCTTGGATGGAGCCCTGTGTTGGGCTCCGTGCTTGGCGGGGAGCCTACTTCTCCCTCTCCTTCTGCCCCTCCCCCCGCTCATGCGCGCTCTCTCTCAAATAAATAAAATCTTAAATAAATAAATACAAAACAGTATGTGTCAAACAGTGCTGGACACATTACCTAGTAGGATTTTTTTTTTTAAGATTTTATTTATTTATTTGTTAGAGAGAGAGAGAGAGCACAAGCAGGGGGAGTGGCAGGCAGAGGAAGAGGGAGAAGCAGGCTCCCCACTGAGCAAGGAGCCCAATGTGGGACTTGATCCCAGGTCTCTGGGATCACGACCTGAACCAAAGGCAGACGCTTAATGGACTGAGCCACCCAGGCACCCCCGGAGTAGGAGATTTTTATTTCCCTTTTTAATTTTTTTTAAGATTTTTTTTTTCAAAGGTAAAACCCTTTTTTTTTTTAAGATTTTATTTATTTATTTGACAGAGAGAGACACAGCGAGAGAGGGAACACAAGCAGAGGGAGTGGGAGAGGGAGAAGCAGGCTTCCCACGGAGCAGGGAGCCCGATGTGAGGCTCAATCCCAGGACCCTGGGATCATGACCTGAGCCGAAGGCAGACGCTTAACGACTGAGCCACCCAGGCGCCCCAAGATTTTATTTTTAAGTAATCTCTACACCCAATGTGGGGCTCAAACTTACAACCCCAAGATCAAGAGTCACATGTTCTACCAACTGAGCCAGCCAAGCGCCCCTGAAGTAGGAAATTTTTTAAAGGATGACTATTATGAGCATAATTATCTTTTCATTAACTTCTGATATAATTTTCAAAGGTGAAAGCACAACTTAAAAGAGTCCGCTTAGGGGGCACCTGGGTGGCTCAGGTCATGATCCCGGGATCCCTAGGATAGAGCTCCAAGTCAGGCTCCCTGCTCAGTGGAGAGCCTGCTTCTCCCTCTCCCACTGCCCCTCCCTCTGCTTGTGTGCTCGCTCTCTCTCGCTCTCAAATAAATAAAATCTTTAAAAAAAAAAAAAAGAGCTTAGGGGCACCTGGGTGACTCAGTCCGTTAAGTGTCTGATTCTTGGTTTCAGCTCAGGTCCCGATCTCAGGGTCATGAGATCCGAGCCCTTTGTCAGGCTCCACACTCAGTAGGGAGTTGGCTGGAAGATTCTTTCTCTCCCTCTCCCCTGCCCCTCCCCCCACTAAAATAAATAAATCTTAAAAAAAAAAAAAAAAAAGTCAGCTTAAATCCAAAACAAAAATTGTACTTACGAAGTCTATCATTTATTTTAAGGGACAACGTACTTTTGTCATTATAATCAATTCTGTACATGTAAGTTTCCTCTCCCAAAAATGAATCAAATGGACAATTTACAGATTTAAAAAGCATATACAATGTGTCAACTGTACCTCAATTTTAAGTAGGCTCCCCACCCAGCGTGGAGCCCAACATGGGGCTTGAACTCACGACCCTGAGATCAAGATCTGAGCTGAGATCAAGATTCAGATGCTAATTGGGGCTCCTGGGTGGCTCAGTCGTTAAGCATCTGCCTTCGGCTCAGGTCATGATCCCGGGGTCCTGGGATCGAGCCCTGCATCGGGCTCCCTCCTCACCAGGGAGCCTGCTTCTCCCTCTCCCACTCCCCCTGCTTGTGTTCCCTCTCTCACCGACTCTCTCCCTCTGTCAAATAAATAGATAAAATCTTTGAAAAAAGAAAAAAAATAAGCCTTTTCTGAAATTTTTCTAAGTAAATATGTGGAAGTCAATGTTGATCAATAAACTAAACAAGTATCTCCCCTCAAATTGGTCAACAGAACTTTTATAGATATTATTAAGATAAAGGGAGCAGAGAGAAACCTATCAAATAGAATTTAGTGGTTTGATTAACAGTTAAGGTCATCTGAAACTACCAAGAATAAAACCACACCATTTATTTAAATAATCTCACAGGAAGACGAGCCTTACCGGTAACCCAAAATGTACTGCCTTCTTCACAGAGTGCTCTAGCAAAACATAGCTATCAGATCTCTTCTGCCCCAGCACGTAAAGCCAGCTCTGGTAAGAAAAATCATCAAAATATATCCTAACAATGACAACGGTTAATGTTCTATCGAAATATCAGCATGGTTGTAAGAAAGATTTAACAAGAGACAAGATAAATCTTCTAAAATATTCACGAAGTATGAACCTAAATGAAAACCACTGAACACATTAAAACTGTCAGACTGAGCTAAACAGCCACTGATCTTCACCTCTGACAGTAGTGAGTGGCAAGTATTCCACAAAAAAACCATGAAGCTCCCATAGGGCCTTTAATTGAGAAATCGAGATTCTCAGGGAATGTTAAATTAATTCTGTGTTCTCCTTGTGCTTGGTGTTTATGCTTTCACGGGACGATGTCTCATCCAGTTACTAGGTGTTGCATACACCTTTTGGTTAATGCCAACGTTTAAAGTGGTACCTTTGGATTAAAATTTGTAGACAAGAAATGCCCCCCCCCAAAGCAAAACAGAGATCATGAATTAAGAAAGATAATAACTATGGGTTGCCTTTTCTGAATTCCCACAACCACCTAACTAGTTTCCCTTCACCTCTCAGGGCCTTCTAACTGCAAAACAACCCAATCCGAATGGGGCCTTTTGAAGGCCAACTCAACCCAGGGGCAGAACTCCCGAGACAGGAGGGGGCAGCTCACCAAGCAATGCTGGAGACACACATGATCGTTGGACTCCTGGGCAATCCTAATCGCCTCCTGCAGGGCGAGCTCTGCCTGCTGACTAGAGACAGACCAAACATTAATAACTCATTAACAGGGGCGCCTGGATGGCTCAGTTGTTAAGCGTCTGCCCTTCGGCTTGGGTCATGATCCCAGGGTCCTGGGATCAGGCCCCACATCGGGCTCCCTGCTCAGCGGGAAGCCTGCATCTCCCTCTCCCACTCCCCCTGCTTGTGTTCCTTCTCTCGCTGTGTCTCTGTCAAATAAGTAAATAAAACCTTTAAAAAAAAAAACTCATTAACAAACATGTCCAAGCAACGTAATAGGAAGGCATCTGTACGGTAATTCATCTAAGTAGAGGCCTCTGGGTTGGAAGTTGTAACAATGAGCTTATTCCGTCAGAGGTACTTCCCTCTCCCAGCAGCAAGAAACATTAACAGTAGAGACACAGAACAGGTCCTTTCTACGGTGGATTTCTACTACAAAGGGCAAGAAAGAATGGCTTTTCTTGATCTCTGCTCCTAAGATTTTTATTTTAGTTGTCTACCCCTGGGAGGAGGGGCAAGCATAGGATATAACACTTCACTTTTCACTGCATTCCATTCCCCATTATGTGAATTTTTTTTTACAATGGCATTTGATACTTTTGTATTTTTTCAAAACTAGTTTTAAAATGTATTTTGAGAATACTCACTTCTGAGATTTTTTTTCTGCTGACGTGGCTCCCCTTCATCTGGGATGTCTCCCTTAATCTGATTCTGCGGAAATTCAGCCAACTATCCTTGGCCCCACTGAGCTCTCACCTCAAAACACCCACAGAGATGCTATCTGTAACCCACCTTGCAGTGCTGAAATACTATTATGTATCACCTTCTACTTATTTAATGTGTTAATTTTATTTCTTCAAATAGTTTATAAGCCTGCAGAGGGTAAGCTCTTAAATTTTGGTTTCCCAGTGGCAAGTCACACAAAAGAAGTTCTATAAACGCAGGGTTACAGAAGACCTCAAAATCAAATCAGAAATCCTATGGGTATCACTTAATTAAGGAAAAATTTACATAAGGAATTTTCTTTAAAATTAGCATTAGCCTCACACAATCCATTTTAACTGGGGAGAGCTGGATTGTTCTTCAATAACCACTTACTCGAATAAAGAGGTGAGATACGTTTTTACCTATTTTACATTTCTTTTAAACTCCTTTCAATGCTGAGATGCAACAGGATAAGCTACTCGGGGGCAGGAAGCATATCATCACATACAGGCCCTCAATAAATATCAGTTGATTTAACTTTATTGAATATCTGAAGAATAAATAAATAATGTTAAGTTAAAAGGGGGGGGGGGGGCTTTTGGGAGAACTGTATAGATAGGATGCTAAAACTAAAGAGAGATTACTTTTGCCCAGGGAGGAGGAAAAGTCAGATCTACCAAATGGTAGATTCCCAGGTAGATTAAGACTGCTTTAAATCTCTATTCAAATATTAAGTTAGTAGAGGTGAGGGAAGGCTGACCTGCTACCTTATTATTTAAACAGACACTTACAAATTGAAGGAGTGATCTGTGCATATATCTGGAGGAGTGTCCCTTATGAAGAGAACAGCACTCCCAGCCCTCTATTCTCATCTATCACCTCTATGGATTATGTGCGGTGTTGTTTCCTGTCTATCTCCCCTACCGTCAGCTCCATGAGAACAGAGGCTTTCCCCTCTTCTCTTCCTGCAGTACCCTCAGCACCTACCACAGGGCCTAGTACACAGCAGAAGCTCAGTCAACAACTATACTGACTTTCAAGAAATCTTCACAATCCTATAAGCTAAGTGACAAAGATTTATAAAGGCCACAGCTCCAGGGCTAGAAGCAAAGAAGCATGGACCTGAGTAAATTAATTAGCAATTAATTTGCTGCAGTTAGCTGCCTCTCCTATTGAAAATATATAAACTCTATACATCAACAGATTATTTGTATCTAGAAGGCTGGATACACATTTCCAAACCCTAGCAGAAGCTGTTTTGAACACAGAAATCAGTTAATGGTAAGTACTACAAATGATATTGCTATTTATTATGATAACATACAAAACGAAAGGTTCCGATTAAGAAGACGTTACAGTTGGGCAGGCAAAAAAGAAGTCGAGGATCAAAAGATAACATGGATCTCATAAAATCATGGAGTTTGGAGTAGACTTGAACCTTTCTGAGTCCAACTATCAATGTGATGCTTCAGTTCCCTTACTGACACCTGGTCTAGGCTTGAGCACCTCGCTGACCCTTCCGAAGAGGTTCCATGTGGGACCACCTTCCTTATCATGGGCAAAGCACGGCCCTTCTTTTGCACTTCCCCACTCTTGTTCTTCTCCAGGAATTACACCCTCGGTCATCTAAGCCTTCTTCACATGGCTTTTACGACATGAAGATGCCAAACACGTACTTGGCTAAATCATTTTCTCTCTAAGCTCACCATTCTCATATCCTTCCCACACTGTTTATACAACATGGCTTTGAACGCCTACAAGAAGACTGTCCCCCACACAAGCTCCAGCCTGTCTATGTCCCTTTTAAAATGTAACAATCAAAAACAGAATTTCTGACCCAAACAGCAAGGGGTAGAAGTCTCAATTCTTGAACTTTGGACACTATATTTCCATTAACACACCCTACAGTCTCTATTCAAAAATGCCTGTAGCAGAGACCACATTTCTCTCAAAGGGGAAAAAGCCACGGAGAGGGGGGGGGCCTTTCAATTAATAATTCCCTCCCTTTTCACCCTTATTCACATTATTTCATTGCTTCCAAAATAGCCTCCGTGTTTTAAGTTTTTATCCACATAACCCTATTTACTAATTAATAATTGGGCAATTTTCCTATTTTTATTCATTAAAATCATAAGTACATCTCAGCAATGGCATAAGCCAGTGAATTCTATCCAAAAGCACAAACGTGTGGCTTTTAGTAAGCCGTACAGTGTTTTATCCAGTAAAAGTACGACTTCCTTTTGGCTTTTTGAAAGACTGAAAATAGCTTTTGTATCATTATTACCTCCGAAAAATCCTTTTGGGAATCTCTGGCCTAATGACCTAATTTCCTTTTAACTCAATGGCTGTTTTTCTTAGAAGGAAAAAGGCCATGCACTAAGACAGTAATGCTCAACAGTGACACTAGGGGGCAGACTGCTTAAGCAGAAGATTTTTGCTAACTTCTGTCCAGGGAAAGCGCTTCCCACTTCGGAAGTTAACGCTTGAGAGTTGATCTCTTCAGTCTCTGCGGGGACAGAAACCTACGGACTCACTAGTGACCGAAGCGGCAGTGCAGGGCGGCCAGGTTCAGCGCGGCGTATCTCAGGCTCCGGCCATAGCCCTCCTCCCCGTTACTTTTGCTTTCGGCCCCAGTGAGAATCAGGCGATCGAAATAATGAAGGAGGCTGTGTGTTGAACTGAAAACATCTTGGACCCGGAGGTTGTTTAAGTAGCTGAGATAGTGCTGAAACAAGAAACAATCCACGCATTTTAAATGTTCGGCTTCCTCCCGCGTGAGACGAATTCAGAGCGTCCCACTGGCTGCAAACACCGGTGTACCCCCAACCCTCCCAGCAAGACGGCTTAGCGTAACCTTTCCCCCATAGGCAGGATAAAACAAGTTCAAGATACAGTTTATTTCCTCCTTAGGGAGTCCCCAAATGAAAAATGGGCGCCCATTAGGATTTGTGTCAGAGTTTTAGCCTAAATACAGGTCCACTATGCCACTGGTTATATTAGGGCCCATGGGTGATGAGGTGGGGGGGACTCAACTAGCTCAAGTATTAAGGAATACTGTGAGCTCAAAAATAAAGATTTTAATTCCTGAATTCACATAAAAATTATAAAATTAATTTCTGTAAATGTCCAAGTCATAACACAGTGAGTCTTTAACTACTAAGTTAATTATCTTGCATTTTGACACTATTTTCATTTTGTTTGATTCACTTAATTAAACTTCCCTCCAACAGGCAGATCCCAGTTACTATGGAGCAAAGCAGATATATGTCTGCATGTGAATAAGGATGTCAAATCCAGGTACTACTAAGAAAGTTTAAAACAAAAAAAGAGGGGCGCCTGGGTGGCACAGTCGCCAGGCGCCTGCCCTTGGCTCAGGTCATGATCCCAGGGTCCTGGGATCGAGCCCCCCATCGGGTTCCCTGCTCAGCCGGGAGCCCACTTCTCCCTCTCCCACTCCCCCTGCTTATGTTCTCTCTCGAGCTGTCTCTCTCTCTGTCAAAAAAATAAATAAAATCTTTAAAAAAAGAAAAGAAAAAGTTTTCAGGGTAAAAATCCAGTAAGGAATGGAATTACTTGAATTTGGGAGGAAAAAAAAACTAACAAAAGAGGAGGAAGGAAAAGAATTTTTAGCCCCAAAACTTAAAAAAAAAAAAAAATCAGTCTACTGTTCATAATTCGGAGCCTCAGAGAGATGATATATGAACGAGAACAGCAACAGACTAAAGAAACTCCTAATGGCCCCGGGGGGTGAGGGGTGAGAGGAAAAGCTCTGCCACCTAGGCTTGTTGACTTGCCAACATTTCCTTCCAAGAAACGGGGCCAATGGGCCAGTCCTTATTTGCACGGCTCCTCAGTATAAAGAGTAGCCTTGTTGCGGCCTTCCAACTCAAAAGACTCACCGCTTCAGCAAAATCAGGATTAAATTTCAACAAGTTGTTCAGTTCTTTCTGCAAAGATGCTGGAGTGAGGGCTTTTGTCTCATCGTTCTTTAACAAAGAAGCCTGAAATTTAAAAATGACAACTCAGTGGAAAGAAATGGCCAATAAACATATGGAAATATATACTAATCAGCATCCCCTGACTATGTTCTTTTCCACAGCTACTCTCTCCTCTTGACCACACAAAACACTGTTTCCTCTTCCTGAAACACAAAGCCGCCCAACTACCTCTACCCAGTCACACGCTCCTCACATGCCTTGCAAACTCCTGCTCCTCCTTCAGGCCCCAGTTTAGACTTCAGCCACTTGCTTGTATCACTTTCTAGACTAGGTAAGGTCCTCTAAGCCCCTACATGTGCCCATAAGCCCCCTGCACTAACCCTTCCTGCAGTACTTACCAAACTACATGAAAAGTACCAAAGTGACCCACCCCGGACTGTGACCACCCTCAGGACTGCTAGTGTATACCTCTATCCAGCACTGCAAGAGGCCTCAACAGCACTCAGGTGCCCTACTCCCGGTTATCTGTCCCATTAGATGGTACCAGCAATGATTATACAAAATATGTAGAAAACTAATTCTAAATTAAACATTAGTACTTAACTTTGTTACAGACACTTCAATTTTACCCAAAAATATTTTTTTTAAAGATTTTATTTATTTATTTGACAGAGAGAGAGATAGCGAGAGCAGGAACACAAGCAGGGGGAGTGGGAGAGGGAGAAGCAGACTCAATGTGGGGCTGAGCAGGGAACCCGATGTGGGGCTCGATCCCAGGACCCTGGGATCATGACCTGAGCCGAAGGCAGACACTTAACAACTGAGCCACCCAGGCGCCCCATTACCTAGACAAATTTTTATTTATAAGCAATAATTTCTAATTCCATTTGAATTCATTATATCATTATAGAAGATTCCAAAGACATGGAAAGACATATAGAGGAAACAAAAATCATCTGTAACCCCTCCACCCAGAAATAACACTATTAAAATGTCAGTGTCTTATTCCAGTCTTTTTTCTATGTGTGTGGGATATACATGTGATACATACATTTATACAACTATACCACATTTTTAACCGAAATTAGAACATGGTATATCAATTTACTTCCTGCTCTTTTCATTAATAATATAAAGTTTGTCTCATCATCAGTCTTTGAAAATATGATTTTTAAAGCAAAAGTATTAACCCTGTGACCATCATATTTATTGCAAGTACTTTTTTCCCATTTTATTGTTTGCCTTTTAGTTTTGTTAGAATGTGTTCTGACATGCAGACATTTTTAATTTTTATGCTGAAAAATCAAATGATCTTCTTCTATGTGTTTTCTTCCACAGCTTTTATGTTTAGAAAGTCTTTCCCCACCTAGAGATCAGTTAAAAGTTAATATGTAGTTCCTCCTGGTCTAATTACAGCTTTACATATTCACATTTACCCTTTAATCCATCTGTAATGTACTGAAGTGTGAGGAGGAGGTAAAGAGCTGGCTATATTTTCTCTTCCATACTTAACCAATTGTCTAGATGGGTTTTTCTAATCTGTTTGAAATTCATTTGCGAGGTGATCCTATCACTTTTCATCTAGACCTAAACATAAAGAAAATTAATAACAAAATTAAGGAAAATTAGAAACGTAGAGCAAAAAATCAAAATCCTATACTTGAAAATAACATGGGAGAAAAATACTGTTTCTGTTACCAAGCAAATGAAAAAGTATGGCTCAAACACACCAGCAACAAATGTCTGGGCTGAAATGTACTGATGTCTGCAACTTGAAATGCATCAAAAAATGAAAAGATGAAATGGTGGCTGGATAAGGGATGTGTAGGTATATAAGGACAGAGCAAAATAGTAATTGTGGCATCAAGGTGACAGGTATATGGGTATTCACTGTGCAATGCTTTTCAACTTTTCTTTCTGTTTGAAAATGTCTAATAAAATGTTGGGGGAAGAGAAATAAGTCTTCCAAATCAGGTTGTTTTTTTTTTTTTTTAATTTAACAGAGATAGAGAGCACAAGTAGGCAGAGCGGCAGACAGAGGGAAAGGGAGAAGCAGGCTCTCCGCCGAGCAGGGAGCCCGATGCGGGGCTCGATCCCAGTACCCTGGGATCATGACCTGAGCCGAAGGCAGCCGCTTAACCGACTGAGCCACCCAGGCGCCCCCCAAATCAGGTTTTTGGGCTGTGTTAGTCACACACTATTATAAAATGAACATGCATTATAACTTTAAGAAAAATAAAATCATGCGGTGCTTGGCTGGCTCAGTCAGTAGAGCACGTGACTCTTGATCTTGGGGTTTTAAGTTCAAGCCTCATGTTGGGTGTAGAGATTACTTAAAAATAAAATCTTTAAAAAAAAAAACAGAAAAAGAAAATCACACACAAAATCATAAAGAACACATAACCATCACTGTATTGTTAGTGAAGAAAAGAAGACCGAGAATAAGGAATAATGCAGATTCACTAATAAACGTACTAACAAGACAGGCACGTGTGATGACATATAATGCCACAGGATGTGTTTTTACTTATTAAAGATTTTATTTACTTATTTATTTATTTGAGAGAAAGAGAGAGCAGGGGGAGGGGTAGGGGAAGAGGGAGAGAGAGACTCTCGAGCAGATTCCCTGCTGAGTGTGGAGCCTGATATGGGGCTTGATCCCACGACCCCAAGATCATGATGAAAGCCGAAATCAAGAGTCGCATGCTTAATCGACTGAGCCACCCAGGAGCCCCTCCACAGGATTTGTTTTTAAAATTTTGTCATAGGGACGCCTGGGTGGCTCAGTCAGTTAAGCATCTGCCTTTGGCTTGGGTCATGATCCCGGAGTCCTGGGATCGAGTCCCGTGTCGGACTCCCTGCTCAGTGAGGAGCCTGCTTCTTCCTCTGCCTGCCGCTCCCCCTGCTTGTGCCCTCTCTCTTTCTAATAAATAAAATCTTTTTTAAAAATTAAAAAAAAAAAAGTTGGTGATAAATAACAGAATTAACATACCTGTTGAGAAAGAAAAAATTCTGCTTGTTTTTGGGAGAGAGGCCCACTGCAAGATACCTCCTCTTCTCTGGAAAAAATAAAACAAAACTACTAAGGAATTACAGCACAGGGATGGGTGAACTAGGTGATGGGGACCAAAGAGTGCACCTGTTGTGAGGAGCACTGGGTGTCATATGAAGTGCTGAATCACTGTATTAGTTTTAGTTTCACCTGAAACTAATATGACACTGTATATAATGAACTGGAATTAAAAACTTAAAAAGTCAAACAAGCAAACAAAAAAGAATTACATAACAGCAAGAATGGTAAGGCTAACAAAGTCAAATAGCTTCATCAGAAGAGTTCAAAAACCTTTACAATTAATTCTCTTCTCAGGAATAAAAAAACATACTTAAAAAGTGATATTGAATGACCTGCCAAAGTTCAATATAATTATGGACAGTTACAGACCTAAGTTCTACATGGTGTGATCTTCCCACCATGCAAATCTCTCGTGGTACCCCTGATTTAAAGCCCTTCGGTGGTACCCCCTCAGCTTCCAGAATAAAGTCCACACTGCTTAGAAGGGCAGGCGCAATGTTCCATGAGTGGTCCTAGCCACTACCCCTCTCCTTTGCCTTCTCTTTCTCACCCACACCTCCCCACAGATCTCCTATCCTGCTTCCTTGGCCTGCAGGGCCCACTGTCCCACCCACTGCTGGACTGCAGTGCACCATCCACCATTCAAGACTGACTGAAGTGCCATGTCCTCCAAGAATCTCTGCTGATGTCTCCACTGGAACTCCCCCTGTCTCCTAGAGAGGCTGAGCACAGTGCCTATGCACTGCCACACCTGCTGCTCTTACTTGCAATTGGATGCCAATACCCAGCACCATGCCTAGGAACAAAACAGGCCCTCAGAGTTTGGGAAATGAATGAATGAAGAGTTTCTAACTCCTTGCTACAGATAAAAGATGTGGTGTACTCAAGAGCAGGAAAAAGTGGCTTCTCTTAAGAAATAACCATTTGCCTAGAAATTTACATTATGCAGAATTAACAGACAAGGAATATAGGGATATAAACCTAGGCTTGAGAAATCTACACACGCACAACAGAAAAGTCTTATTTTGAGAGCAAAGTATGAGTAATACCCTTCTGCCACAAGACTCTGAAGAAATGGACTTCTCTATAGGATTATGGTAAGTATAAAAATCAATTATTTACTCATAAATAATGCTTTTATAAGTACTCTGCATCTAATACAGCAGTTCTCCAACTTTAATGTAAATGATATGTGAATGGATATTCTAAAAGAAAAGAAAATTCTTCTGAGGTTACATAATTTGGGCGAAGTTACACACTCTATCTTGCTTGGAGATTCATGACGCACGTGAGAGAAATCCAACAGAAAGAAACTTTATTTACTTGTATTTAATGTACCATTTACCAAACTCATTGAACAAAGAATCCTTTCCTCAATCTTTCAAGAAGAACTAGTGTTCCACAGAAAACACTTTGGGAGGTGCTGCTCTAATATTCTCTCGGCTTCATTTCTGATAAATATTACCTAATAATCCCTAAGGCAGTGTATCAGATTCTGCAATCATCGGAGCTGCCAAGAACCAGCCCCAACCCAGGTCTAACAAAGATCAGTGACACAACAGTGACCTGGAGGGAAACAGAAAATGAATTCACAGGCCAAGTTCTGAAATGGAAAACAGTCAGTAAGGACCCCTTTCTCTTAACATGCCTCATAACCAAGGTAAACCCAAGGCTTGGAAGAAACATGGCTGTACACAAAAAGACTAGAGATTGGTAAGAATGAATGAATGAATAAATTCATCTGAATGAAACTGGACACACAATACTGGTCCCATCTGCATCTAAAGTCCACAGCGGTCAGGGCACCTGGCCGGCTCAGTCAGCAGAGCATAGAGAAAATCAGCATCATGCAAACTGATTCTATAAAGAAGTAAGTACAGTCCCCATAAATGAAGATCGAATTTGGTTCTGGCCTCCATGCTGGCAATCGTGGCAGACATGAACCAGCTTGCGAAGAGCAAGTAAAAACACCATGGCCCAAACCATACTTTACTGACTCCTTCTGTTTCCTCAGGGCCCCATAAATACATGCAGAAGAAAATAACTTGTGAGAAGCCACAGAGGTATTCAATTTAGGAAAAGGGCTACCCATCTGGGAAAAGGGCTCAAGTACACCTTGCTTATAATCCAGTTATTAGCTGAGACAGAATTTTAGACTTACTAGTGCTATAAATCAAGGGCACTTAAGCTGGGTCCATGGATGGGCTTAAAGTTCACGAACCTTGTAAAACTGCACTCAAAAGTTGGCAAAGACGTGCATTTCTAAAATGGACCTACTACATGGCATTTGTGAGATTCTCAGGAGTCTGGAAATTTCCTCTAAAGGTCTTAAATCTACCACTGTCATCGAAATTTTAAAAATATGAGATTAGGGGCGCCTGGGTGGCTCAGTCGTTAAGCGTCTGCCTTCAGCTCAAGTCATGATCCCAGGGTCCTGGGATCGAGCCCCGCATCGGGCTCCCTGCTCGGCAGGAAGTCTGCTTCTCCCTTTCCCACTCCCTCTGCTTGTGTTCCCTCTCTCGCTGTGTCTCTCTCTGTCAAATAAATAAATAAAATCTTTAAAAAAAATAAAAAAAATAAAAATATGAGATTAATCAATCAACAAAGATTTTACTTTCTGTTTTTGAATACCTTGGCAATGCACAAGCCTCCAGTCTAGGTCCTGGAGGACACACAATGTGTTAACAGGGTTACAGTCCCGGGGAAGGCTAAGACAAGCCCAGGTGAGAAGATGGGGGTAAGTGATAAATGCCAAATGTGAATATGAACTCTGTACTGAGAAACGGGGGAAATCACTTGCAAGTTGGGAAGGAGCAGAGAAAATGATGAGGAAGGAAGAAGGCATTCCAAGAAAGGGAAACAAAAGACAAGACCCTGGCAGCCCGGGACAAAGGATCCAAGCTGAGAAACTGAAAGTAAGGTCAGAAAGGTCAACTGTGGAAGGCCTCGAACACCAGGTGGGGAGACTGTGGAATCCTTGGAGGTTTCTGAGCAGGATATTGACAGAAGCAGGAGAGACGAGGGACTGGGACAGGAACAGTTACTAAACATCCAAGGAGGAAGCAACGACCTCACTCTTCTGAGGTGTGTGACCAGAGGGCGTGATGCAACCCCTCTCCCTGAGCCACACTGTCCTCCTTCTGTGCCTCCAATATGCTGGCTTGTCCTGTCTTGGAAGCTGTGTGTGTGCCGTGTGCTCTGGCAATTTCTCCTGGCTCCTTCATCACCTGGCTCCCCGTCTGAGGGGCCCCTCCCCAGATGAACCCCCAGTTACTGCTACCCTTTACCCGAGGGTCCCATTTTCTCTCGATGGCACTGCCTTGCTCTGAAACTACATTACTTACCAGCTGCCTCTCTATGATCTGACCCTCCCCACATGGCCTTCTCCTCTTGGGTAACACAGCACCTTAACATGGTGTCTGGTACACAGGAAGCACTCAGGAAGTATTTGTTGAATAAATTAATGAATTTGGGAGATTTATATTAAATCACTGGCAAGTGAAGAATTACCAGAGAATCTCTACTTCTATTAGGTCCTTTTAGGAGCACAGAGAAGCTGTAATTACAGCAGCTTGCAGACTAGGAGCCTCCACGGCCGACTCACGTGGGCTAATCCTATCCGCTCCTGACTGCAGGCACTTGGCAACTGCCAGCAAATGAAACACAGGCTCAATTTCAGTGTGCCCTCTCTTCTGTGATGGGATTTTTTTTTAATGATAAACATTTGTTGACTCAATATTTATTCCCTCCCTTCTAAATTAACAGTGGGGGGAAGAAATCAATTAATTAACAGTAGGGTTTCTCATTTCAGATGGGAATAATTTCACCGTGGGATGGGAGATTTGAAAGCTACGCAGTATTTCTTTCCCCTTTCTAATTTTATTTATTTGTTTGTTTGTTTGTTTATGTGGGCTCCACAATGGGTGGGCGTGGAGCCCAATGTGGGCTTGAACTCATGACCCTGAGATCAAGACCTGAGCTGAGATCAAGAGTCGGATGTTTAACGGACTAAGCCACCCAGGCGCCCCACTCCTTTCCGATTTTAATACAAATTTCTAGGGCAAGAAAAATAACTTTCCTGAAGAAAAGAGACCTGGAAACATTCCAATAATTGAAAAAAAAAAAAAGAAAGAAAGAGAGAAAACAGAAAGGAAGAATAAAAGAACTAAATTAAGAAGCTTTTCATAATGCAATAAAACATTAGAAAAGATCACAAAAAAACAAAAATTTCCTCTTTAAGAGAACCAAGAAATGAATGTAAATATATTCTTTCTTTTTTTTTAATGTAAATATATTCTATAAAATAAAAAGAAATCTTACTACGAGTAAAACCATTTCTTTGTGGAGAAAACATTGTAATACTTAATTAGAAAAATATTTAAATAGTATATCGCTTTAATTTTGGTGATAAAATTCAGTTACTATATATATGTACACTATCTTCTGGAACTACGCATACAGCTTTTTTTTTTTTTTTGGATCCAGAAATGTCACTTACTGGAAAATTATGAAAATTTACATTGGTCTACATTTTTTAACCGTTACAAAGCCTTCTGCATGTTGTATATTTTAAGTGAAAAAACGTTCCTATTTTATCTTTGAAGATATAAAATTGTAATATATATGCGATTTGATTCTCAGTTCTTACGGTTTCAAATTCTTCACCCCTACTTTTTTTTTTTTAAGATTTTATGTATTTGAGAGAGAGTGAGAGAGAAAGAAAGAGCAGGGGGAGGGGCAGAGGGAGAAGCAGACTCCCCGCTGAGCAGGGAGCCCCACTCAGGGCTTGATCCCAGGACCCTGAGATCATGACCTGAGCCAAAGGCAGACGCTTAACCAACTGAGCCACCCAGGCACCCCTCACCCCTACTTTTCAAAAAAAGTTTTTATACATTGTAATTCACTGTAGATGTTTTTCTTTTTCTTCTCTCTTTTTTTTTTAGTATAGTGCGCACAATGTGACATTAGCTTCAGGTATACAACATCGTGATCTGACATGAAACAATACACCTTCACAGTAAATACACTGGGTCACACACAGATAAGTTCTTAGAACATGATAAAAACACAACGATGCAGTTAGACCTAATTACGTCAGATTAATTTAGGAGACAGCCAAAGCAAAATAAGTCTGAATTTTAACATTTCACAAGAAGTGACATTCTGCTACTTGAAGTAGATAAAGTAGCCAGAACAAGGACTACACCACAGCCCAGACGCATCCCTGAGGCGGCTGAGTTAAAAGAGAACAAGAACAGCCAGTATTCACTGGATGTTTACTACATGCCAGGAACAGTTCCAAACACTTACATGGATCTGAGGTTTAATGCTCACAACACCCCTCTGAAGAGGGGGTGGGATGCACCATTTTGCAGATGAGGATGCTGAAGCACAGAGAGGGTGAGTAACTGGCCCAGAGTCACACAGGGAATAAGTGGAGGAGCCGGAAACCAAAGCCAGCAGTCTGCGACCAGAGCCAGACGCAAGCCCACACTGTCCTGTCTCTCCATTAGATGAGAGGCATTTGTGAGCAACTCTGAGTAAGCCAGGTTTTGGAAGTTTAATGGTACTATAATCTCTTGTGCCCCGTAAGTGCTAAACAAATCACGTAACCAAAGGCCACTGTCAGGAAGCACCCATCCCCGATGGCGGTCAGCCAGCCTACTCAGGGCAGGTGAAGTTTCTTAAATCAGAGCTCTGAGCAACCTGCAGGGTAATGATCTGTGATGTCAGTCTTCCTCACCACACTGTGGGCTCCTTGAGATCAGGGGACATGGCATATACTATACACGTAGACACACACGTGTGTGTTTTTCTCTCCCAGCAGCAGTAGTTTACTTGGGAGGTGATCCCAGGTAACAGTTGGGATGAGAGGAAGTGAGGCAGGAAAGTGAAGAAGTCAATGAACAGTGCTTCACGGGACCACTCGCCAGTGTGGGTGATAGGCTGCGTATGCTGATTTTCTGCATTCGTTCATCCAGCACATATTCACAGACACGGTCTATG
>NW_022589749.1:8830710-8850743 GCF_004348235.1 Phoca vitulina
CGGCAGGCACTAGTTCCTCCAGCACATATTCACAGACACGGTCTATGAGGCAGGCACTACACTAAGCGCTGGTAATGAGATGAAGCAAGACAGACAAGGGTCTTAGATCTGAAGGGGTGCCAGGGTAGAAGACACAGATACAAAGAAGTAAGCAAATAAATGTGAAAAGTTACTCCATGAGGAGAGCCATGAAGGAACTAAAGAAGCCGGAAGTGTTTGGGATGGAGATTACTTCAGATACGTGGCCAGGGAAGGCCTGTGTGATGACGCCGGAGCTGAAGCCGAGGTCAGCGTGGAGTATACAGGAAGCTGAAACAAGCCCAAGCAGTTGAACTGCTGAGAGTGAAGGGGACAGTAAGGAGCAAGAGGCATGGAGGATGACGGGGCCAGATCACACAGGCACTGAGGCCATGATAAGCTTGGATTCTGGTCTAAATTCCAAGAACAGTCATGAAGGTTTGGGGCAGAAGGGTGCCATGGTGTGATTGACATTCACAGGGCTTCCCTTGGATGCTGCATGAAAACCAGACTGCAGGGAGACAAGAGCGGAGGCAAGGAGGCCAGAGAAGTCCAGCCTTAGTGGAGACGCAGGGCCGGGGTTGCAGGGGCAGCAGTGGTGATGGAGACAAGTGAACTAAGTCCAAACTGTCGTGGAGGAACAACCGACTGGGCTGAGGGCCTGGTTGTCGGGGTGACAGAGAGGGAGGAACCAGGGGCACTCCTAGGTTTTGAGCTTCAACAACTAGGTGAGCAGTGGCACCCCGTGCCCCATACTTAAACTTTAATAGGCACGCCATCCATTTTCACTGAATTAACCAACTGTTAACTCACTCTGACATAAGGAACACTATCAGTCAGGGAGGGTCCCAGCAGGAAACAAACGGCACATTCAAATGGGGCGATGTGAGAAGAGTTATAAAGGACCACTTATGAAACTCGGGGCAGGAGACAGAGAAGCCGTAAGGGACAATACAGTCCCCAGGACTGGTAACAGTGGGGCACCTTACACCCCAGGCCTGGGAAATCTTCCTAGTTCCCAGACCCCAGAAGAATGCAAAGAGGACCACCTAATAGAAGCTGTGACCCCACAGCCAGTCTACCATGGCCCTGAAGGAAGGGAGCCAGTGGATCAACAGCCTGACCCCAATCTCCTTGGCCCATTACTGCCTCCCAATCAGAAATCAGAAGGCAAGGAGCCCACTGATACAGCCCACATGGGTCAATTTCTTGGATCTGGAGGGGCAAAAGGATAGCACGCAGCACATGAATCTGAATGAATGAGGACTTACTATGCCTGTAATTATACTATTTCACAGGAAAGGGATGCCTACCCAAAAAACCCAAATTACCTTATAGATACATCAAGTTCTTCTTTTTCCATTTTTCTTTCACCCTCCTCTCTGTTGGTCAGTTCCATATCAGCATCCTCCACTGTCTTTTTCTCGCCATTTTGGAAGTACTGTTGAAGGGCGGTGTACAGTTTAAACACTTGACTGAAAGAAAGCTTACTGTAGGCCAAGATCATATGGCGCAGAAATAAACCTACAAAATAAGACATACACAAGTGAAGGCATTAGCTGAAATCCAGGCTACACAAAGTTGATACTATTTCTTCCAATTCTTCCTTCAAAAGAATCAAAAAGAGATACTTGCAGTTGCTATCCCCTCCACCTAGAATGTTCTTCCCCCATCTTTTACAAAACTGGTTTCCTCTTCTTATTCAGGGCTCAGTCCCCACCCCAACCCCCTACCCCCACATTCCATCATCTTTATCCATCTAATATGTTTTTTTGTGGCTATTGGAAGTATCTGAAATTATTTTATTTATTTGTTTACTTTTCACCATCTGGCCCCACCCTACCGGTATGTGATCTCCATAGAGGAAGGTCCCTGTCTATCTTGTAAGTCTAAAGCCTGGCACACAGGAGATAATATAATAGCTGATGTTGAGTAACATAAAAACTACCATGCAAAAAAGCCAAACAATGGAGCGGGGATATAAACCTAACAGAAAAGCCTCAAGAAGTTTCATGTATGCCCCCACCTTATAAACTATAGCAATGATATATTCTTACTTGCCTCTTTTTATAAAAGTTTAGTTGGTGACCCTGACTTAGAGTCATACAATGCAGACAAGGAATCCAAAGAACTGTGAGAAACCCTAAAAGCCCCCAGGACCAGGCTAATAGTTGGGACTATTACAGACAAAACAGAAGATGCTTTTCCATAAGACAGTTACTTAAACATAGGACAAAATGGCAAGGCAATAAATACAAACTAAAACATGTCCAACACCCCACTGTGTTTGTTCAGAAATGGCAGAGTCATGATAGACGTGACTTAGAAAGCTGCTCACTTCAATGAAAACATTCTCTGCTCTCCTTAGAAGAGCGTCATACCTACTACACTCGTTTTGTGAACCTCCGGTTCAGTTCCAGAAAAAGAATCTGAAAGGTCATCAAAGAATTGTTCCATATCCTTCAATTCGCCTTCAGCCATCAGTTTGATTCTGAATGAGAAAATTGAGGTGCGTATTTTAGGAAGTCCCTCTGAACATCTTCTCATGTTTCACATTCCACAATTATCTCCAATAAATCTATTTTAAAAGCAATTCAGAGATTCATATAAAATGGTGGCACATAAAACAAGCTTGACAATCCAAAATGTCACTCTCATTATTCTAAAAAGCATCACTGCTCATGTTTTCTTGATCACAAAATGTGTCAAAGTAACACATCAACCAGCAAAAATGGAATTCTCTGCAACAAAGAGAACAAGGTAGATCCATATAGAAAAATAAATTTTGAAACAGTATGTTTAATGTTAACCATTTTTCAAAAAAAGAAGTAAAGTACTTAGAAAAACCAAGAGTAACAAAGATATATTTTTAGAGAATTCATTACCACGTGCATTTTCCTAATTTTCATCTACATAAACATATTTTCACATATACAGAAAGAATGGAAGCTTACCTGATCTGTACTGAATTTGCCAGCTGGGGACAAGATTCTTCAATTAACTTGTACAGTTTAGACAGTGTAATATCTGGGCCCTGGATAAAGAAGACAGGGAGGTTACAGAAAAATTTTGAGGAGCTGGAGAATGATAAACAGTAAACATGAATTTGTTTATCAACCCCTCTGCTTTAACAATTATTCCAAATGTGAAATCGCAAGTCACAAAGAGAAAACAACCAATCTAAAACGCTAAAGGAATACTTCACATTTGCAAAGCACTCTTGGTTAGTTGGAGGAAAGGTTTAAAATGGAAACAAAGCATAGACTCTGTAGTCCGAGGACCTGCCCTTCCTTTTTATTTTGTAATCATGGCAAAGCTAGCTTTCTTCATCAGTAAAATGTAGATAATCATAACCATCTCCCTCATTTGTGACAAAGAAAGAGTAAGAAAAGGCTAAGTGCTTTGTAAACTGGAAAACATTATTCAAACACAGGTGTCCTATTTTTCACATACATAATCTCATTTGATCCTTCCCAAAACCTTGTAAAGTAGGCATATTATGTGCCCAAGTCCATAGAAGGGACCAGTAGAGACAAAGAGTATGCAACCTTGGCTGTCAAGAAGATTAAGATCTAACTGAGGTTTAAAACTAAACACTGAGGGCGCCTGGGTGGCTCAGTCGTTAAGCGTCTGCCTCCGGCTCAGGTCATGATCCCAGGGTCCTGGGATCGAGTCCCACATCGGGCTCCCTGCTCAGCGGGAAGCCTGCTTCTCCCTCTCCCGCTCCCCCTGCTTGTGTTCCTGCTCTCGCTGTGTCTCTCTCTGTCAAATAAATAAACAAAATCTTTAAAAAAAAAACAAAAACTAAACACTGAATCTTTTTTGGAGAGTGAGTTGACATTATATGCCGATTTTAGAAGTGGAAAGCAATTTCACTTCTGGGGAAGGTATGTTCGGCATGCATTGTTTGAAATGAAAAACTGAAAAGAATCTATAAGTCTATCAATAGTTAATCTATAACTTATAATAAGTTATAAACTTATTTTAATATTAAAATTAGGAGTTATATATCTTTTCTTATTGGGGAATACAATGCAGCTGTTAAAAAGAATGAGGTGGCTCTATTCAAATGTGCTGACATGGAAAGATCTCCAAGACTGGTTAAGTGAAAGTAGCAAGCTGTAGAATAGAATTTTATTTATGTAAAAAAATTTTTCAGGGGCGCCTGGGTGGTTCAGTCGTCAGGCGCCTGCCTTTGGCTCAGGTCATGATCCCAGGGTCCTGGGATCGAGCCCCGCATCAGGCTCCCTGCTCAGCGGGAAGCCTGCTTCTCCCTCTCCCACCCCCCTTGCTTGTGTTCCCTCTCTCACTGTCTCTCTCTGTCAAATAAATAAATAAAATCTTTAAAAAAAAAAAAGAAAAAAATTTTAATTCAAGCAAAATTAAATTAAAAGGATACATATCTATCCTTACAGTCATATGCTTCTACCTATTTATATACACATGGATTTAGCAAAAGGTCTAGAAAGATCTATTCTTTTTTTTTTTTTCTGGAAACCGGGCAAATCTTTAATAAATGGTTTATTGTACATTACAAAGAATGACAAAATTGTATTATCTATATTTCTAGACTTAATGGCCACCCCACAGAAAGCATCTTTGGAATAGAAAAAAAGTTTTAAGAATTTGTTTTCCCATAATCATAAAGCTGTCATACTCAGTTCTGGGCACAGCTGGTGCAATATTTTCCTCAACCCACAGGCTCCACTCCCTCTACCAACTATTTATAATATGCTTGGGTCACTCACAGGAGAAAAACACTGTCAGGATCAATATTCAGCAGCATAGAAAGATCTATTCTGACCTGTGACTCCATAAATAGTTGAATGAATGAACATTAACAGTGATAATCTCTGAAAGGGAAAAGGATTGGATGACATGAAGAACCATAACCTTTCACTCCATTAATTTTAGTATCAGCTGAAGTTTTTACAATAAATTTTTGTGTATTAGTTGAGTAATTAAATACTAACTAATTTTTAAAAATTAACTAATGTTTAAAGCGAAATGTTAAGCAAAGGAATTGGGAGTCTGGTTGGAACATTACTAGATCACGTGGTATTTAGCCAAAGAACCACAAAGGATAATTTAAGCCAGAAAAAACAGCATGAGCAAAGGCAGAAAGATGTGAGTTAAAACACAAGTACTGTTTTGTTTCTTTTCTCTATTACTAAATCTTTCAGTATTATGACTTTTATTTCAATAATGGGGAAAATATACTTGTAATAATAGTAATGTGGCTAGGACTGGGAGCTACAAGTAATGGAGGCCCCATTCCTTGTATTCAACCAACTGGGTAAGCCACTTAATCTGTGTCCTCAGTACCCCTTCTCTCCCCCAACTAATACAGGCTCTGTGTGTGTGTGTGTGTGTGTGTGTGTGTAATTTTTTAAAAGATTTTATTTATTCATTTGAGAGAGAGATGGAGAGAGCACAAGTAGGGGGAGAGGTAGAAGCAGAGGGAGAAGCAGGGAGCCCGATGTGGGGCTTGATCCCACGACCTGGAGTTCATGACCTGAGCCAAAGGCAGACGCTTAACCAACTGAGCCACCCAGGCAGCCTGTGTGATATATTTTTATTTATTTATTTATTTATTTTTATTTTTTTTAATTTATTTATTTGACAGAGAGAGCGAGAGAGGGAACACAAGCCGGGGGAGTGGGAGAGGGAGAAGCAGGCTTCCCGCGGAGCAGGGAGCCCGATGCGGGCCTCGATCCCAGGACCCCGGGATCATGACCTGAGCCAAAGGCAGACGCTTAACGACTGAGCCACCCAGGCGCCCATGTGTGATATATTTTTAAAAAGCCCTTTAGGGGCGCCTGAGTGGCTCAGTCAGTTAAGTGGCAAACTCTTGGTTTAAGCTCAGATCATGATCTCACGGTCCTAAGATGGAGCCCTGCATTGGGCTCTGCCTTCAGCGGGGAGTCTGCTTGAAATTCTTTCCCTCTCCCTCTACTTCTGCCCCTCCCCCTGCGCGTGCACACGTTCTATCTCAAATAAATAAATCTTAAAAAAACAAAAAACCCTTTATCAGGTGTATTGCTATGTGGGGGCCCAAGACCCCAGATCTTTGTTTCTGCCACCACTGCTCAACAGACAACTGCTCATCAAGTTCCAGCTTACTAACATTCCACTTCCTGAGTCCTCCCCATTCCCCTGAGTACATCCATCTGCCACAAGGGCTATATCCCATTTCACTTATTCCATACTTTTATTTAGGCGCTCTACTAAGCTTTGCAAATACAAGAGTGAACAAAAGTAGGACAAAACACGGCCCTTATAGTAGTCTAGTTAGAGGAGATTCATTAATCATAAAACCACACAAATGAGAAAAACCATAACTGATATAGAAGAAGGTACATGTCCTATGAAAATACATTAAAATGAAAACAGCTAACACTCAGCATTTCACTGTATGCCACAAACTGTGAAGCAGTGTCCGCGGATCTTCTAATTTAATACAACCCTCGAAAAACATAGTTTCTAATTATTGTCCCCATTTTACAGAGAGAAACCAGAGACCCAAGTAGGTTATGGAACTTGCCCCAGTCGCACCGCTAGTAAGTGGTGACGCTATAACCTGAGTCTGTGAAATGAAAGAAAACACGTGAAGTACTGGGGCGCCTGGGTGGTTCAGTCGGTTGGGCGTCTGCCTTCCGGTCGGGTCACGATCCTGGAGTTCTGGGATCGAGCCCCACGTCGGGCTCCCTGCTCAGTGGGAAGTCTGCTTCTCCCTCTGCCCCTCACCCTGCTCATGCTCTCTCTCTCTCAAATAGATAAATTTATTTAAAAAATTTTTTTAAAAACATGTAAAGTGCTTAACAGTTAAGTATTCAAGGTCCACTGTTAGTTTTAGGTCATTACTACTACTTATTGCGGTCCTCCATTCACCTGTCTCCAACGCTCAGGACTACGTGTAGCCCCTTTTCCAGAGAAGACGGACGATCTGAGAAAAGAATTCTTCCCCCTGTCACTCAGCTAAGAAATGCTGGAGCCAAATATGAACCTGCAAAAAAATGCATGTAAAGCGCCTGCCGATGGATGGTAAGTACTCGTTATTAGTAGGTGGTATTAACTCCTTTTTTTTTTTTTAGGTCCTCCGGCGCTTAAAGAGTATCGGATGAACACTCGTGCCCCGCCCCCCCCGGGCCCAGTGCGGTGTCCGGCACAGAGCAGGTGCTCAGTAAAGGTTTGCTGAATGAGCGGGAGCCGGTGGGGGCCGCTCACCTGCAGCAGCGGCAGGAGCAGCTGGTTGAGCCTCCGCCGCTCCATGAGGCTGACGGCGCCCTCGCCGGTGCGGCCCATCTCGTTCAGCAGCACCAGCACCGCGATCTTATACGGCGTCACCCAGTCCTTGATGCCGAACACGTTGGCGTGCACCACCCCATTGGTCATCATGGGGTTGAAGTAGAGGCTCTCGTGGACGCTGGCCATGGCGCCCGGGGACTAAGTCCAGGAGCCCGGCGGCCCGCCCGTCGCGCCCGCCCGTCGCGCCCGCCCGTCGCGCCCGCCCGTCGCGCCCGCCCGTCGCGCCCGCCCGTCGCGCCCGCCGCGCCCGCCGCGCTCGGGTTCCTGCTTGCAGGAGTCAACAACCCGCCCTAGGCCTCCGCTGGCCCGCGCTGTAGCCCAGGAAACGGGCATCCTCGCTCGCGGCAAGCCGTCGGCCAATCAGAGAAGCCAGACTAGAGCACATGGGCGGGCTAAAGCCAATAAGAATGTCCAGGGGTGCTGTGTGGGGCGGGGCAAAAACGGTGCACCTCAAGACTGAGTCCCTAAAGAAACTCGAGCGGAAGAAGTAGGTTCCCGGGTGACTTGGGGTGGGACCGTGAAAGGAAGGCGATGCTTGGGGGCCGCCGCTGAACGTCCCTGGTTGGGGTGGTTGGGGGAGCTGCCAATTTGTCTAATTCGAAAACAGTTAAAAATTGAATTTTGAAACAATTCTGTTTAAAAGCAACGAAATTAAATTTGCACCTTTTAAAATTCGTATTTGTTTCATTATGTTAATTTCTAAACTCAGAGTTTGGGAGTTTCATTTAGCTCTTTTAAGACGTGATGAAACATTTTTTCTGTTTCACAAATGTCATTTGGAGACAAGCCAAGTCAGGTTGCAAGTGGCCTTGCATCCTTCCATGAGATAGAAGGTGATACCACTTTCGTTTCCTACTCAATAAACTACAGGATCCCTAGTCTGGCGTTCGTAGCCCCCGCAAAATCAATATTTTCAAACGGGTTTTTTTTTTTTATAATTCCCCTTCCATTCATCTGTATCTCTCCCAAGAAGCTTCTCCATAGCCTGAATTACTGTTAATAATGACTTGCCTTCCGTAGTCGTCTCAATGACCCTTGAAAGAAAAAACATGTACTATTCAACTTTGGCCACACACACACACACACGGTGCCTAGTGCCTTGTTTTTTTGTGTCTCAATCACTATTTGAATAATGAATGAGTATGTGGTCTTAGTTCACAAAAACAGAAAAGGAGGTAGATATATATAGACTAAAGTACTGTGGCCGAAAAGAAGTTATTGGTAGCGGAATAGAAAAGCTTAATTCCATATCCTGAGAGCTCTGTGCAATTTAGACATACAATTACATGTATCCTGGACATACAACTCTGTACATTTTACCACATACAATATCTACGTAACTGTCTCTTATCTGTAAAAGGGGAAACCGATTTTTTGCAGGAAATTTAATGCATAAATAACTTCTTTTAAGATTTTATTTATTTATTTGAGAGAGAGAGCACAAACAAGGGCAGAAGGAGAGGGAGAAGCAGGCTTCCCGCTGAGCAGGGAGCCCGATGCGGGGCTCGATCCCAGGACCCTGAGATCATGACCTGAGCCGAAGGCAGGCGCTTAACCACCTGAGCTACCCAGGCGCCGCTGAAAGCACTTTATTTTATTTTATTTTTTAAGATTTTATTTATTTATTTGACAGAGACAGAGAGGGAACATAAGCGGGGGGAGTGGGAGAGGGAGAAGGCTTTCGCTGAGCAGGGAGCCGCATGCGGGGCTCAATGCTGGCTCGATGTGGGGCTCGATTCTAGGACCCTGGGATCATGACCTGAGCCGAAGGCAGATGCCTAACGACTGAGCCACCCAGGCGCCCCTAGCACTTTAACTCAGGGATTTACTATACCATCATCTCCTCTGAGGCTATATAACCATTTTCATAGCACTTTGTTCAAGCCTCATTTATTACACGTATGGTTGCTTTTGTTTTGTTTTGTTTTTCCCCGATGATTCACATAAGTAGCTCCCTCTGATGGACTGTGAGTGCCTCAAAGGCAGGTACCGGGTTTTGTTCTTTCAATCTCTGCAGTCTCGATTTTTGACATAGGCACCTGGCATCTGGTATGTGCTCATTATTGCTAAGATTCCTTTGAGTTGGCTGTGCTTCAAATCTTTAAAATTCACTCCACAAATATTTTGGAGTGCCTATTATGTGCTAGACATTGTGCTAAGTC
Organism: Phoca vitulina; assembly: GCF_004348235.1. Lineage (NCBI taxonomy): Eukaryota > Metazoa > Chordata > Mammalia > Carnivora > Phocidae > Phoca > Phoca vitulina. The sequence continues at coordinate 8,840,199 of NW_022589749.1, forward strand.
CTAGGGATACAGCAGCAAATATACAGAATAGTTATGTGACCTCATAGAGGAAAAAAAAGGTAGCATAGGTCACGAGTCAAAAATCCCTGATGAGTCAGTCTCTGTCTCCGGGAGACTAGGAAGGTTGTGCTATTATAGAAGTGTGGTTGACCTCCCTTACTTTATGAAAATTGAATGCTGTCTTCTTCACCTTTCACATTTCAAAGCAGCCTCCAAGTCAATAAAAGAAGCAAGGATTTATAACTTGTGGACTTTGGTTTATTTATTTTGTCTGTTGAGCATTCTCTACTATCATCCCCCAAACTGGGTTGTCTTTGATTTGAACAAAATTACAGAACATGCCCTTCTGAATATGGGGATGGGCATGTGGCCCTAGCAGAGCAAATCAGATCCTTCTCTGGTTTTGCTGTATGGACTGTGGAGAAAAAAGATCCCCTTCCTCTTGGGGTTGCCAGGCAGGGCTGTTCATGCCATATTCCCTGCCACCGGTGGGGGGGGGGGGGGGGGGGGGGCGGGGAAGGCTACCTGTAGGAAGAGAGAACAACACCAATTTGCAAAGAGAAACAGAACCGAGCAGAATTGAGGTGGGTGGGAGAGGAGAAAGAAAGAAATGGGCGGGGGGAATTGGAGGGAGAGATGAACCATGAGAGACTATGGACCTGAGAAACAAACAGGGTTTTAGAGGGGAGGGGGGAGGGGGGATTGGTTAGCCCGGTGATGGGTATTAAGGAGGGCACGTACTGCATGGAGCACTGGGTGTTATACGAAAACAATGGATCATGGATCACTACATCAAAAACTAATGATGTGTTGTATGGTGACTAACATAACATAATAAAATTAAAAACTACAAAAAAAGAAAAAAGAAACAGCTATGGTCCATTGACTTCTGTTTCTACCTTAAGATCATAGTTCTTCAGCTCATTCTTCAATGGTATCAGCTTCCCTAGCAGATAATCACCCAACTACAAAAATTAGCAAATGTTTGGGGTACCTGGGTGGCTCGGTTGGTCGGTTAAGTGTCTGCCTTCGGCTCAGGTCATGATCCCAGGGTCATGATCCCAGGGTCCTGGAATCGAGTCCTGCATCGGGCTCCTTGCTTGGCGGGGAGCCTTTTCTCTCTCTCCCTCTGCTTGCTGCTCCCCCTGCTTGTGCTCACTCTCTCTCTCTGTCAAATAAATAAATAAAATCTTTTAAAAAAAATTAACAAATATTTGTCAGTTTGGTTTAGGGCTTTTGTTTTGTTTGCTTTTTGCTTTAGCTTGATTGAGAAAGGTTTTTGGCTCTTGCAACCAAAATCATCTTTATTAATATATAATAATTAAAAATACTAAAAGCAACTTATCCTGCCAAACCTATTTAGGCCTCAAAAAAACCTTCAGACTTCTTGATTTGTTCCTATATGAGCCTTTATCTCATCTTATGTGTTATTTAGTGACTGTCCCCCTTACTTCCCAGTCACCAAATACTCTCCTGCCCATCAGAGAAAATGTGATTCAAATGTGGTCATGATTGATGAAACAAGAAGAAAGTTGGCCTAGGAATCAGAACCCCCAGGATCTAGTCTAGGCCTTGAAAACTAACTAGCTCTGTGATTCAGGCAACCTGTCTTCCCTAGAATTTGGGCTAGTCACATTAACAATGAAAGGTTTGGATTGGATGGGAAAAGAATCTGCAAGCATCTAATTCCAGAACATCTAATTCCAGAATATTTTAATGACCCCAAAATGAAACCCCAGAGCCATTAGCAGTCACTCCCTGGTCCCCCTCTCCCCAACACCTGGCAAGCACTAATCCTCTTTCTGTGTCTATAGATTTGTATATTCTGGACACTTCATATAAATGAAACCATACAATCTGTGGCCATTTGTGTTGGCTGCTTTCGTTTAGCCTAAGGTTTCTGAGGTTCATCCAGGTCGTAGCATATGACAGTATTTCATTCCTTTTCACAGCTGAATAATAATCCATTGTAAAGGTAGACTACATTGTATTAATCTGTTCATCTGTCAATGGACATTTGGGTTGTTTCCACCACTTGGCTATTGTGAATCATGCTGCTGTGAGCACTCATGTACGCATTTTTGCATGAACAGATGTTTTCAATTCTTTGGGGTATATACTTAAGAGTGGAATTTCTGGGTCATATGGTAACTCTGTGTTTAACTTTTTTAGGAACTTCCAGACTCTTTTCCACAGTGGCTGCACTATTTCACACTCCTACCAGCAATGAACGAGGGTGGCCTCTGCACCTTAATGAGCATCAGGAACTCAGCTTGTTTTTAATCAGGAGTCATGATTAGCAATGTCATGACTATGAAAGAACTGAGTCATTATCGAAGATGTTTTAAGTTATTTTGAGTAAATGGATGACTGTACTCATGATTTTCTATATCTCTGAACACTGTACACCCCAAGTAGACATATGCCAAGTAGAACCAACGTTCCCCATTGCTCATTAGACCGTAGCTCTCCAGCAGCTAAGTGCCGGTATATCATCTGCAGCTCCCACGACAGATGAGAAAGCCACAGAACACATGCTTTACCTGCTGATCAGTTCCAAAACTTCTGAAAATGACAAACCCTAACTGTGGTGGTTGTACATTTCGAAGACATCTTTTTTTTTTTTAAGATTTTATTTATTTATTTGAGAGAGAGAGAGTGAGAGAGAACATGAGAGGGGAGAGGGTCAGAGGGAGAAGCAGACTCCCCACTGAGCGGGGAGCCCGATGTGGGCCTCGATCCTGGGACTCCAGGAACATGACCAGAGCTGAAGGCAGTCGCTTAACCAACTGAGCCACCCAGGTGCCCATCGAAGACATCTTGTTAGAGGAAATAGATCATTGCTCTGATTGCCCTGAGCAAGGAAAATGTAATGTGTGAACCAGGTCTCCTGTGTACATGCATGAACAATCTCTTTTTTGATAAGCCAAGAAAATCCAGCTGCGAGGGAAGAAAATTTCTCCTAATGAATAAAATGAGCCCCGACTTTGAGAGAGTCATGTCAAGTCTCAGGGCTCAATTAATACAGAAAGTTCTGCGTCATTAACTGAGCTGCTGGGGAAACTTGATCGCTAGCCTGACAAGCATCACTAAGTATTTCCAGACCCAAGGTAACATTCCAGTTTCTCAAAGCTCATGACCTGAATTGACCTCACTCTCTGGGGAAAGAAACTCACATTGCTGTCTCTGGACCTCTTACTTCATCCAAAGGAAACATCTGCAACTGGAAGGATCAATAAACAAATGAATTAGCTGGGGGTGAGTTTACACTTCTCCTGTCAACTGTCATCATTTGTTTGCTTGAACCCACTTCACGTATCTCTTAGTGCTAATGTGGAAGATATATTATGTAATTTTCATAAGTATATGAGTACATTTTACACTCATCATTTTCATTTCTTTGAGGATACCCTGACTCACTCTCAATACTTGACTAAATGGCAGTTTCCAGTAGAAGTGGCTGCTTTCAGTAATAGAAACAGAAACTCTATTTGTTCATTGCTTTTCCTTCTTCGCAGGATGTTAATTCCTTGATGTAAAAATTGCATGCATTTTAGTTTGCAAGAGTTTCTGGATCTCTGATGTTTGATGAACATCCAGTGCCAAAGAGTGGTAGTGTATAGTTCCCAACTGCACCAATGTAACAACTATAAAACCTCCAACGTAGAATAAGAAGCATGGTTTGCTCACACATCTGAGGTGGTAGGCTAGGAGCTCTGCTAATCTTGCTGGAGCTCGATCACTGGATGTTCTGGAACGGCTGTGACTGGGACACCTGGTGTGGCTCTATGTGTCTCTCCTCCTCTAGCAGGCTACCCCGGAGAACGTTCTCATGTGTGCCAGAAAGTAGAGACAAGTGCACCCTAGAGTTCTCAGCTCCGTGGGGCCCACATCAGTACTCCTGCCACATTCTATTAGCTGAAGCATAAGGCTAGCTCAAGACAGGAAATAGAACTCTCCGGTGTCTCCTCGTATAAGGATCTTATCCTATCATGAGGGCCCCACCCTCATGACCTCATCTAACCTTAATTACCTCCAAATACTTTCACATGGGGAGTTAGAGCATCAACAGGTGACTTTGGGGGGCACAAAATTTAGTCCATAGCATGACCTAAATTTAATAATTTTAGATTTAGCATCTTCATTCCTTTTTAATTCTTTCCTCCAAATACATCTCACTTCATATTGTGACCAGCTGTGAATAAAACTTCTAATAATAGAAGTCAAAGTCAGAACTTAACTTTGGAGTCTCAGAGATTGATCAGAACGAATTGGAAACATATCCATACTATGTCTTATTTAGTGTTTAAGAACACACCTATCTCTACTAGAGTTCAGGATATAGTGTGTACTTGATCTAAAGCTTGAGGGAATGATTAACTGATCCTTGTCAAGCTGGGTTTATTGGAAAATTCAAAGTAGTTTCATGCTTCCCAGCCAAAGCACTGGAGGTCATCTTTCCCATGAGCTTCCAGAACTTCTGAGCATTACTCATTCAATCTTAAAAACTGCATGATTTTTCCATTCTTTACTTTTAGGCTCCTGATGGCCTTGAACCACAAAAGCAATTAAGTTGTAAGAGAAAGTTTCTAATATCCTGTTCATCTTAAGTTCTTGGAACAGGTATTTTATTCACTGTGTGTGTAAGGAGAGAAGGGAAGGAAACACTTCTTCAGCATTTTCATTTTGTCAATGAATGAGTAAAAGAATGAACATATTTAAGGAGAAAGGTTTCAGAGAAGAAAGCCATTATCCCAGAGAAATGATGAGATTAATCTGTTCAGAGAGTGTACTAAAGGTAGACTAATCTATGCGATGTGTTTACAGCCTGGATACCCACCCTCCAGCCCTGGAGAGGTGTAGCCCTTGGGACAGGCATTCGGGAAAGCTGTTGTTCAACCCAATCAATATCACATAGACAAGAGTTTTATTGATAAGTCTTCAATCAGCAAAAGAAAATTTAGAATTCTCCCAAAAGCAATATTAATATCAGTATAAGGAATGTATGAAATGAAAACTAGCTTTGGGAACTTTAACACTTTTAACATCATTCCTTTTATTAACTGCTTTATGTTTACCAATGTTTCTGACCAGCCCCTGGCAAAACTTATGAATGCCAGAGGAGATATCTAGAAAGACTACGACGTAAATAACGATGGCTATTGATTCTTTTATTCACCACATAGTCTGCTCTCGTCTAGCACATACTGGCACTCAGCCAGACACTGGTAAAAGAGTGACGAGTGAGACAAATTCAGCTCAGGCCCTCACGGAAGTCACAGCGTAGTTCAGATGAGACATAAATAGGGAAAACCACAATGAGACTCCACTTCACACCCACTAGGAGGGCTATAACCAAAAAGACAGACAATAACAAATGTTGGCAAGGGTGGGGAGAAATTGGAACACTCGTGCGTGACTGGTGGGAATGGAAAAGTCTGGCAGTTCCTCAAAAAGCTAAACATAGAGTTACCATATGGCATAGCAATTTCACTCCTAGGTACACACCCAAGAGAATTAAAACACACGTTTCCTGCAAAACTTGTACATGAATAGAATGTTCACAGCAGTACCATTCATAATAGCCAAAAGACACTTACGGTCCAAATGTCCAACACCTGGTGAATGGATGAGCACGATGTGGTCTGTCCATGTGATGGACTATTAGTCATCCATAAAACGGAATAAAGCACTGATACATACATGTTTTGACATGGATGAGCCCTGAAAACATGATGCTACATCACAGAAGTGAACACAAATGATTCCATTTTTATGAAATGTCCAAAATAGGCAAATCCACAGAGATGAAAGCAGAGTGGTTGTTTCCAGAGGTTGGGGGTAGGGAGAAAGGGGAGTGACTCCTTAGTGGGTGCAAGGTCCTTTGGGGGGGTTGAAAATATTTTGGAACTGGACAGAGACGGTGGTTGCACAACGTGGTAAATGTGCTAAATGCCATTGAATTGTACATTTTAAAATGGTGAATTTTGTTATGTGTATTTTACCTCAATTTAAAAATATTAATTGAATTGTACACTTAAGGGCACCTGGGTGGCTCATTCAGTTAAGCGTCTGCCTTCAGCTTGGGTCATGAAACCAGGGTCCTGGGATCAAGCCCCGCATTGGGCTCCCTGCTCAGTGGGGAGTCAGCTTCCCCCTCAACCTCTGCCTCTCACCTTCTCATGCTCTCTCACTCTCTCTCTCTTGCTCTCACTCAAATAAATAGATAAAATCTTAAAAAAAAACCACAAATGTACACTTAAGATCATAATTTTACTCCAAGTTATACTTTTATTTTATTTTTTAAATGTTTTATTTATTTATTTGACAGAGAGAGACACAGCGAGAGAGGGAACACAAGCAGGGGGAGTGGGAGAGGGAGAAGCAGGCTTCCCGCGGAGCAGGGAGCCCGATGCGGGGCTCGATCCCAGGACCCTGGGATCATGACCTGAGCCGAAGGCAGACGCTTAACGACTGAGCCACCCAGGCGCCCCCAAGTTATACTTTTAAAGAGATTTTTTTAAATCAGTTGAATTTAATTTTTCAGAAGTATATCTTATTTCATTTTGCAATCATTTTGACTGCATATCTGTGTGTTTATAACTATGTGGTGTTACTGCAAACTAAGCAGGCGTAGTTTATGTGCCACAAGGCACACATGAAAAATCTGTCTCCAGTTCCTTGTTGCATGCACAGGGAAGAGTCACAAGGTCAATTTCCACTTTTAACTGTTTTATCAGGTACATATTAATGCCTTGCTATCCTAATCAGGATATATAATACTTAAGTAGTTTTTTCAATAGAAAAACAGTAATAAGGATGCCTGGGTGGCTCAGTCGGTTAAGCATCTGACTCTTGATTTTGGCTCAGGTCATCAGATGGAGTCCACACTTTGAGAAGTAAGGTCCCATCACACAAAGCTGATGAATGGCCTGACTGGTCTCCACTGTTAAAATCTAGGGGTCCAGGGGTGCCTGGGTAGCTCTGTCGGTTGGGCGTCTGCCTTCAGCTTAGGTCATGATCTCAGGGTCCTGGAATCAAGTCCCACATCGGGCTCCCAGCTCAGCGGGGAGTCTGCTTCTCCCTCTCCCTCTGCTTGTGATCTCTCTTTCTCTCGCTCTCTGGCTTGCTCACTCTCTCTCAAATAAATAAAATCTTAAAAAAAAAAAAAGTAAACTTCCCTCTTTTTTTTTTTTTTTAAAGATTTTATTTATTTATTTGAGACAGAGAGAATGAGAGAGAGAGAGAGAGAGCACATGAGAGGGGGGAGGGTCAGAGGGAGAAGCAGGCTCCCCACCGAGCAGGGAGCCCGATGCGGGACTCGATCCAGGGACTCCAGGATCATGACCTGAGCCGAAGGCAGTCGCTTAACCAACTGAGCCACCCAGGCGCCCAGTAAACTTCCCTCTTAAAAAAAAAATCTAGGAGTCCAGCGTGGTAGATGCAACAGGGGCATCAGGCTGGGCCTCATGTGGAGTCTATCGCATTAACTAATCTAAATCACCTCTGTCTTCATTTGAAGTGCTTTACCACTGCCTGGACAAGGCTACATTTAATTTCTCTCTCTTTTTTAAAAAATTGAGGTGAAATTCACATCACATGAAATTAACCATTTTTTGGAAGATTTTATTTATTTATTTGAGACTGAGGGAGAGAGAGCAGGAGCAGGGGAGTAGCAGAGGGAGCGGGACAAGCAGACTCCCTGCTGAGCATGGAGTGAGCCCCCGGGCTTGATCCCACAACCCTGAGATCACTAACCAAGCCTAAATCAGGAGTCAGACACCCAACTGACTGAACCACCCTGAAATTAACCATTTTAAGTGAATAGTTCAGTGACATTTTCATCACCCCCAAAGGAAACCCTGTGCCCATTAAGCAGTCATTCCTCATTCCCCCCTCCCCCAGCCCCTGACAACCACTAATCTACTTTCTATTTCTATGGATTTAGCTGTTCCATATAATTCCATATCCAGATGAAAATGTTCTGGAACCAGACAGTGCTGAGAGTCGCCCAACATAGTGAATATACTAAGTGCTGCTGAATTGTACACTTTAAAATGGTAAAAATAGTGAATATTATGTCATGTGAATTTTACCACAATAAAAAATGTATATGGACTCTGCATCTTCTAACAAAAGCTACATTCTTAATTCTCAAAATTAACTCAAGGCCTAGACATTGAGGAAAACGAGGCCTGGAGATCACTCGGCTATTTGGTGGCAGAATATAGCCCAGATTCTTTATTTCCTATTTCCTATTTCCTACCTTGTTTGCTCTCAATGGGATAAAAAACAATTTTAAACACAGCACTATATTGGATGGCAAGAAACCAGACATTAAGATCTGCACCTCGATGCTTGCAATCTAACTAGGGAAACAAAATTGTCACATGAGTGCAAGTGACTTATGAGAAATGCAGAGTATTACACATAGAGTACAGTTAAACATCATTAACAAAGGGTCCAGGGCACCTGGGTGGCTCAGTCGTTAAGCGTCTGCCTTCGGCTCAGGTCGTGATCCCAGGGCCCTGGGATCGAGCCCCGCATCGGGCTCCCTGCTCCGCGGGAAGCCTGCTTCTCCCTCTCCCACTCCCCCTGCTTATGTTCCCTCTCTCTCTGTGTCTCTCTCTCTCAAATAAATAAATAAAATCTTTAAAAAAAAAAAAAAAGGGTCCACGGATCCTGCATTTATTTGGACAATCAATTCTGAGGTTTCTTCTCTCACTGCATGGGAAGGAATTCTAGGTAAATGAACCATGCAAACCAGGCCATAGTAGGTTCCTCCTAACCTATTTGAAATACAACATCTCTGCCCTTCTGAAATATCTGTTATGAGCCTACCACTTTTCAGAACCTGTTTAGAAGTATGGGCCCTATAAACAGATGACCTGGGTTTGAACCCAGCCCCCCACTACTTACTGTCATGAGACTTTGGGCAAGTTACTGAATCCTCTGTGCCTCAGTTTTCTTGTCCATAAAATAGGAATAAAAACAGTATAAACCTCAGGGGTTATTATAAGCATTAAATAAGAAGAAACGTGCAGTGCTTAGAATAGTGCCTAGGACTTAGTAAACCATAATAAATTTTTAGCTGTTACTGCATTTTTTTAAAAGATTTTATTTATTTATTTGACAGAGAGAGACACGAGAGAGGGAACACAAGCAGGGGGAGTGGGAGAGGGAGAAGCAGGCTTTCCATGGAGCAGGGAGCCCGATGCGGGGCTCGATCCCAGGACCCTGGGATCACGACCTGAGCCGAAGGCAGCCGCTTGACGACTGAGCCACCCAGGCGCCCTCCTGTTATTGGATTTAAAAAACTGATAAGATGGGTGACTTTTGACTTTCCAAGTTAATCACTAGCTTTCTTATTTCCTGTACAATGGAAAATATAATACCTGCCTCCCCTACTTCTGAGACTGAGGATCAAAATAAATAACAAAGGCAAAGCACTTTGGAAACAGTAAAGCACTATACAAACATAAACTTGTTATTGAATGCAAGGGAAATCATATTTATCTATTCATAAAAGCAAGTTTTCAAGAATTTCAATTTTCCTGAATTTTGTTTGGCTTGTTCAGGTGTTGCACAGATTTGAATGTGCTAAAAATCATATCTCTTTCAAATTATCATAATTCAGGGGGCGCCTGGTGGCTCAGTCGGTTAAGCATCTGACTCTTGATTTCAGCTCAGGTCATGGTCTCAGGGTCATGATCTCAGTCAGGGTTGTGGGATCAGGCCGTACAACAGGCTCCAGGCTCAGCGGGGAAACTGCTTGAGATTCTCCCTCTCCCTCTGCCCCTCTGTGCCACCTCACTCATGCTCTCTCTCTAAAAATTAATTAATTAATTAATTAAAACAAATGTCATAATTCAGACTTTTCACTAATTCAGACAGGCATTTTCCTAATCAACACAAATTGTTGCAATTTTATTTTGTTGTTGTTTTTGCAGATGCTTAACGACTGAACCACCCAGGTGTCCCTGCAACTTTATTTTAAAGCAATAAATACTAGTGTTGATTTATGCTCTTGCAGGGATTTGAACAAGAAGATTTCTGGCCTCATACTAAAGGAATCCAGACAAGAAAGGCCTTGAGTATAGGCAGAGCTGGGTGAATTTGATTAAGGAGAACACTTTAAGCCCAATAAGAGAGCTGTAATTTGGGAAGAAGGGGAAAGCATGAGAGGGCAAGTGTCCAAGACTCAAAGATAGTTGTTGGATGAGAAAGAAAAAGAAAATCTGGAAAAAAATGGTGTTACCAATTATCTTTTGGGTTAAAAGATTCTGGAATAATACCAATCTTCTTCTTACATGTTGTACTAGCTTGGGCTGCCATAACAAGATACCATAAACTCAGGGGCTTAAACAATAGAAATTTATTTTCTCATAGTTCTGGACACTGGCAAGTCCAAGATCAAGGTGCCAGCCAATTCAGTCTCCAGTGAAAGCACTCTTCCTGGCTGGCAGATGACTGCCTTCTTGCTGTCATCACATGGCCAGGGATGGGAATAGGGGTATCTGTCGTCTACTTCTTCTTCTTCTTCTT
>NW_022589749.1:8850753-8931137 GCF_004348235.1 Phoca vitulina
CTTCTTCTTCTTCTTCTTCTTCTTCTTCTTCTTCTTCTTCTTCTTCTCCTTCTTCTTCTCCTTCTTCTTCTTCTCCCATCAATCATATCAGATTAGGGCCTCGGCCTTATGACTTCATTTAACCTTAATTACTCCCTAAAAGCCCTATCCCAAATACAGTCACATTGAGGGTTTAGGAATTCAGCATATGAATGGGGGGGGGGGACACATTCAGTCCATAGCACACACACACATATATATTTTTTTTCCAAGTTTCTATAAACAGCAGTCAGTATTTATATCATTTGTCTTTAAAAGATAGAAATGGAGGGGTGCCTGGGTGGCTCAGTCATTAAGCATCTGCCTTCAGCTCAGGTCATGATCCTGGGGTCCTGGGATCGAGCCCCGCATCGGGCTCCCTGCTCCACGGGAAGCCTGCTTCTCCCTCTCCCTCTCCCTCTCCTCCTGCTTGTGTTCCTTCTCTCGCTATCTCTCTCTGTCAAATAAATAAATATTTAAAAAAAAAAAAAAGATAGAAATGGAGGGGCACTTGGGTGGCTCAGTCAGTTAGGCATCTGACTAGAATTTCAGCTCAGGTCCTGCCTGATCTCAGGGTCATAAAGTCGGCCTGAGTCGGGCTCTGCGCTAAGTGTGGAGCCTGCTTGGGATTCTCTCTCTCCTTCTCTCTCTCTGCCCCTGCCCACCACTTGTGTGCATGCTCTCTCTCTCTCTTAAAAAAAAAAAAAAAAGACAAATGGAAAGAAAGGGGGATTTGAAGATATTTTGAAGGAAGATATTACAATGGGTTAGTGATGATCAAGAAGAATGTTAAATTACTCCCCAAACTTAAAAACTTAAGCCTAGGGGTCTAGGAGCACTTTCATCAGCTGTGATATACTAGTTAGGAAGGGTGTCAGTTTGAAAGATAAGGCGGTGACTTTCTCTGGTTTTACCTGAAGTGTGATTCCGTCTCAGAATCTGCAGGAGAAGTCACGAGGACAACTATAAGAACAAGCAGATGGGTCAGGTTATGTCAAGATCAGAAGCCTAGACATACTGGAGTTGAAGCCTTGCCTGATCACCCCAGCTGGAATGATTTCTTCCTCCCCAGAATTGATGGAACAACAGTCTTCAACACTTATTTGGTACATCTGCCCTCACTTATTCATTCTCCAATATATTTCCTGAATGCTCTTTGTTCAGGATCATTCAGGGTGGGAAGGAAGTAGACCAGATTTGAGGAATGGGCAGGGAGTGGGTAGGATATGCAGAGGAGGAGGGAGGGGAGACTAATACCAAACCTAGGGGCCTTTCCCACATGGATTTAGGGTTACCTTCAAAATTATAGACCTGATCATTAATATCTTTTGCACAAACGATAAACATCCTTGCCTTTCCTGCCTCCTCCAAAAATACTTTTGGCAAACTGGTGCCAAGCACAGGTCTTGGAGAGATGATTGAACAGTTCATTTTTTCCCCTGTTGATAATGCATCCATTTTGGAATGTAAATTTTCAACTAATCTTCACTACAGCCATTCTAGGGTAATAGGGAAAAAAATGGTAAACTTCTGGATTTGATTCTTCCTTTCCAAGTACAAATTATCCTAAGAACATAGATTACAATTTACTTATTTTTTTCCAGAGAAAGAATTAAGGAGAAAATTAAGTTGGAAAACATCATGCCAATAATTTTCTACATGTAAATAAGTATTGAGAGTAGAAATATGATAGGGAAAAGAAGATAGTTTGGATGTATACTATACTATAGTATGATAATACCACTACTATATCAAAGGGCTTACCAAACTTTTGACAGGGCCGGAATGAAAAGAAAGACTTTTTATTTACTTATTTTATTTTATTTTTTTTAACGATTTTATTTATTTATTTGTCAGAGAGAGAGAGCCCAAGCAAGGGGAGCGGCAGGCAGAGGGAGAAGCAGGCTCCCCGCTGAGCAAGGAGCCCGATGTGGGACTCGACCCCAGGACCCTGGGATCATGACCTGAGCCGAAGGCAGATGCTTAACCGACTGACCACACAAGGGTCCCTACTTATTTTATTTTTTAGAGTTAAGATGAAGGGGCTGCTTGCTGGCTCAGTCAGTACAGCATATGACTCCTGATCTTGGGGCTGCGAGTTCAAGCCCCATGTTGGGCATGGTGCCTACTTAAAAAAAAAAAAATGAGATGAAATGAAACATTTTAAAGTGACCAATTCAGTGGCCCTTAGTACATTGACAATGTTGTGTCATCACCACCTCTATCTACCTAGTTCCAAAACATCCTCATCACCTCAAAAGGAGACCTCATAAATGTTAAGCAATTTCTCCCCGTTCCTAGCTCCCCTCAGATGCTGAAAACCACTAATCTGCGTTCTGTCTCTACAGATATATCTGTTCTAGACATTTCATATAAATGGACTCACACGATAGGTGACCTTTTCATGATCTCAGAGTTGTGAGATCGAGTGTGCATCAGGCTCCGCACATAGCGCAGAATCTGCTTGGGACTTCCTCTCCCTCTCCTTCTGCCCCTCCACTCCACACACGTGCACACCTGCTCGCTCTCTTTCTCTCAAATAAATAAATAAATCTTAAAAAAAACCAACCCAATAGGTAACCTTTTGTGTCTGGCGTCTTTCAGTTAACATAATGTTTTTGAGATTCAGCCACATTGTAACATGTATCAGTACTTCCTTCCTTTTTATGCCTGAACAATATTCCATTGTATATGTATATCACAATTTATGTATCCATCCATCAATTGATGAACTTTTGGGTTATATACATTTTTTGGCTGCTGTGAATAGTGCTGCTATTAACACTCATGAAAAAGCTTTTGTTTGAGTAGTTGTTTTAAATTCTTTTGGGTATATCCCTGGAGGTAGAATTGTTAATTCTTTAACTTTTCCCACTGCTCATAGAATCCAGCATAACCTGTCCCTGGGCTACTTGCTTCTTGGAGAAGCAAATGCCATTAGCAGGGTAGAAGAATTCTATTTATTAAGAACAAGAGTCTGATATATTCAACAGACAATAAAAAGGAAAAAACTCTTAAGAGATGTACATATATTTTAGAAGATATTCGAAAATATAGTTATTTAAGATTTGACAGTTATAGGAGCTAATTTTCATATTCAAGAGTCAGTCCTGGGGCACCTGCCTGGCTCAGTTGCAAGAGCATCAGACTCTTGATCTCAGGGTTGTGAGTTCGAGGCCCATGTTGGGTGTAGAGATTACTAAAATAATAATAATAAATGAAATTTTTTTTAAAGTTCCAAATCATTCAAGGTCAAAGGCCTATTTATCCATTACAAGATTCATTTGCCCTTCAAATGTATAGTCACTAAAATATTTGGCTTGATGAAAAAAATATTCAACTCTACCAAAAATAAAAGATATGCAATCAAAACATGAAAGATGCCATCATTTAGACATGATATTGACCAAGATTTAAATAAATTGATAAGTAAGTGCTAATCAAGATCCAGGGAATCAGGGCTTTTCTTTACAAGACTGCTAAGAATGCAAACTGATACAAGTTTTCCCTGGACAAATTGAGCAATACATATAATTCCTTAAAAAAATGTTTATATTCTTTGACTCCATTATTCTCTTTCTGAGTATTTGACCTTAGAGGATATCCATGAATATTCATGATGATTTATAAATATGTGATTCATTTTTAGTGTTATTATAACCAAAAATTGAGAGCTATCTAAAGTCCATCAATAGGGAATTAGACATAAGTTATGCTTCATGCCTAGGAAGAATACAGGTGCAGCCAAATTGTTTTTTGGCTAGAAAATATTTAATGACTTGGAATAATGTCCATGATATATTTTTAAATAAAAAAAAATAATATGCACACTACAATACCAAATTAAAAAAGAAAAAGATCTACAGCATTAAAAAGTCAGGTTCCTTCCTCTGTAAAATGGGGGTAATAATAGTATGCCCTTCATGGAATGGCTATAAAGATGAAATTCTTTTTTTTTTAAGATTTATTTATTTGAGAGAGAGAGAGAGCGCACAGAGGGAGAGGGAGAAGCAGTGACCAGCTGAGCAGGGGGAGTGCTGCAGGGCTCCATCCCATGACCGCAGTATCATGACCTGAGCAGAAGACAGATGCTTAACCCACTGAGCCACCCTGGTGCTCAAGGATGAAACTCAATGAGAACATCCATGTTCCAATGCATAGCATCGTGGCTAGCATATTTGAAGGATTCAGTAAATGTTAATCATTGCTATTGTAGTCATCAAAAGATATGCATAAAATGCTAGTAGTTATTCCCCAGTAGTGGAATTGTGAGTGATTGTAATTTCCCTTTGTATGTTTCTCCATATTTTCCACAATTAATGTGTTTTTGTTTTGTAAGCAGGAAAGAGGAAAGAAAAAGAAAGAAAATATTAAAAGAAAAAAGCATTGACTCTCTCCAAGCAAGATCATTCTGCTTAAGATAATTCTATTTCCCTGCCAAAGTGGTTCTACAGTGAAGATGGATTTTGATATTTTCCAAAGGTATCCTAATCTTTGCTACCTTCTCTTCTGAGAAGAGTAGAGGTAAACAGTGCTATCAGATCAGACAACTAAAACATGCTTCCAAAAAAAAAAAAAAAAAACATGCTTCCTATCAGGTCAACTCTCCCGGAAATTTCTTTTTTTTTTTTTTTTTCTTTTTTTTTTTAGATTTTATTTATTTATCTGACAGAGAGAGACACAGCGAGAGAGGGAACACAAGCAGGGGGAGTGGAGAGGGAGAAGCAGGCTTCCCGCTGAGCAGGAAGCCTGATGCGGGGCTCGATCCCAGGACCCTGGGATCATGACCGAAGCTGAAGGCAGATGCTCACCTGGGATCATGACCTGAACCAAAGGCAGATGCTTAACGACTGAGCCACCCAGGCGCCCCTCTCCAGGATATTTCTATTCTCAGATATGAAATAAGATTTAGAGAGCAGTGCTTTAGAGGTTGGGCAAGAATTTTGAAAAGCCAGGATTTACAACATATTTGGACTCTTTTTTCTTATTAAGTACTACAAACTGAAAAACTCAATGATGGGTCACTCATTTACATAAACAAATGAAAAAACTTGGATTATATCATTTACCTGCTAACATTTTTTTCTAAAGATTTTATTTTTAAGTGATCTCTATACCCAACCTGGGGCTCGATTTTACAACCCGGAGATCAAGAGTAGCATTTTCCACCAACGGAGCCAGCCAGCCCCTACCTACCTGCTAACATTTTTGATAGCACTGGTTTGCCTAATTTAGAAACTACACGTTCCTCACTCAGCCAGGCACGTAAGCCATCTGAAAGATAATTTTTTAGGATGCCTTGAAACGTGTTTTGTTGTTGTTGTTTTGTTTTCTCAAATCTAAGGTTTGGAGTTTCTGGCTTTGGGACTTTAAATTCATACCCACAGATTAAAGGGTCAAGAGCAAATTCCAAGAATTCTGTTCTTTAGGTGTCACTCCAATATATGTAGTTGAAAAGGAAACTAAGGAAGGCGTCAGGGAAGGATCTGTGTATTTTTTTTTTTTTAAGATTTTATTTATTTATTTGACAGAGAGAGAGAGATAGGGAGAGCAGGAACACAAGCAGGGGGAGTGGAAGAGGGAGAAGCAGGCTTCCCGCCAAGCAGGGAGCCCGATGTGGGGCTCGATTCCAGGACCCTGGGATCATGACCTGAGCTGAAGGCAGACGCTTAACGACTGAGCCACCCAGGCACCCCAGGATCTGTGTATTTAACAGTCTTCAGATGTGGTGGGAAATTCCCCGCCATGTGGTTTGGTGGAGTCAGTCCCACTTTTAGCCAATGGCCTGCCCCTATTCTCCCGCCACAGTGATTGGTTCAGCGATGGGCACAAGACCCAGGTTAGACCAATCAGACTCAGTCCTGGATATTTGTTTCAACTGTTTCCCACTAACCAGGGAAGTTAAATGATGTGGCTTCAGAGCTTGAGGCTGCTGTCTGCTATGTCCACTTCTGCTATGTCCTTGCCACTAAAGGGTCTTGATACAGGAGGAAAAAATAAAAAAGCCAAAAGAGGCAAGATCTTAACAATAATTTTTAAAAAGTTTTTATTTTTTTAAAGTAATCTCTAGATGCAACATGGGGCTGGAACTCACATTCCCAAGATGAAGAGTCCCATGCTCTACCTACTGAGCCAGTCAGGTGCCCCAAGATCTTAATGATAATTAATCAGAAATACATTAGATTGTAAGTACAGATGGTCCTGATTTACAATGGTTTGACTTAGGATTTTTCAACTTTAGGATGAAGCAAAGAGATAACGTATTTAGTCGAAACGTACTTTGAATGTTGGATTGGATCTTATCCCTGGCTAGTGATCTATCCACAGTCCCTGGGATCCTCTCTTGATGTTGGGCCGCTGCAGCTCAGAGTCAGCCACACCATGATGAGGGTCAACAACTGATACACTGACAGCCAGTCTGCACCCATACAACCATTATGTTTGTCACTTTCAGTGCAACATTCAGTAAATTACTGAGATAGTCAACACTTTGTTATAAAATAGGCTTTGTGTTAGTTGATTTTGCCCAACTGTAGGCTACTGTAAGTGTTCTGAGCATGTTTAAGGTAGGCTAGGCTAAGCTATGATGTTCACTAAATTAGATGCATTAAGTGCGTTTTCGACTTACAATGTTTTCTTTTTCTTTTTTTTCCCCCAGTGTTTTCAATTTATGATGGGTTTAACTCCATCGTAAGTGGAGGAAGTACTGTTATTTAAAATCGAACACGATTGTTTGGCACATTGGTCATGCACATATTTCTTCAGTTATGGCTCATTGAACAAGATGCTGTATCTCT
The DNA here is from genome assembly GCF_004348235.1 of Phoca vitulina. Lineage (NCBI taxonomy): Eukaryota > Metazoa > Chordata > Mammalia > Carnivora > Phocidae > Phoca > Phoca vitulina. The sequence goes on from NW_022589749.1 coordinate 8,857,569, forward strand.
AAGACTAACATTCTTCTCTCTCTCTCTTTTTTTTTTTTTTAAGATTTTATTTATTTGACAGAGAGAGGGAACACAAGCAGGGGGAGTGGGAGAGGGAGAAGCAGCCTTCCCGCAGAGCAGGGAGCCTGATGTGGGGCTCGATCCCAGGCACCCCAACATTCCTCTCTTAATCTGTCCTTCCATCCTGTCTAAACTTAACCTAGGATTAGTCCTATTTCACAGAAAGTGTTTTTTCAAATGTCAAATGAAATATTAACTATTCAAATAAAAGAGGCCATTCTAAATTAAGAGTTACCTTGAGTTAGAATAGATAAAAATCAAGTAGAATTGAGTCAGTTGAAACAAAAATCTTCAGTGCGAGGTCAAAAGAGCTCTGTTTTGGAAATCTTTCCAACAATGCTCAAAAGAAAAGCCTATTTTATTTTAGGAAATGCAGTCAGATGGGTGTTTAGGAATAAAATTACTGCAAGCACTGTGACTCTAGAAGGTGTAAGGGTTTAGAATGAGGATGGACAAAATATTGACATTTTAGGGAACAATGACGAAGCATGTATATTCTTATGTAATAAATGAATGTGGTGATGGAGAAGAGAGAAACGTTTATCTTGTTCATTTATGAGTTGACTTAACGTTTGCATTCCATTCTGTCTGCCCAATGTGTCTGTAATGTGAATGCATATCAGCCTGTCTGCCTTGGATTCTAAACTGTTAGAGACGAGGCAAGGGTTAGCTAATTCTCTCTGTGAATCATTTAGCATGGCATAGCACCACACACAATTAGAGATTTAATAAATGTGTTTATTATGACCTTAGGAGAGAGGCTTAGTACCTGCCATCACTTCTTAAGAGGATGGGGAAAGTTGACTTGATCTATTTTTCATATATTGTTAGCCACGGAACATATGCTGAATGTGATAGGCAAGGACTAACAGGGATGTCTACTGGTAAATGTCTGTATGGCATAATAAGAAATATATTTGGTCTTCGTCCCTGGTTCCTGGCACAGAGCTAAAACTGGTGGAATTTCCTGATAGGAATGTCTTTTCATTCTTTTTCTCATGGGGCCCCTTTTGAGCACATCTGAGTTTATGCTAATGAATGACCTAGTGATGGAGCTGGTCACCAGAAAGCCCAAGGTTGGTCTTTTTTTTTTTTTTTAACTGACTTCTAGTTTAGTTACACCGACACTGTATGATTGCTATTCTTTAAATTTGTTAAAGTGTGTTTTATGGCCTAGAATGTGATCTGTCTTGGTGAGTGTTCTGTGTGAGCTTGAGAAAAATGTATATTCTGCTATTGTTGGATAAGGTCGTTTATAGATGTCAATTATATCCCGTTGACATTAATGATGTTGTTGAGTTCAACTATGTCCTTACTGATTTTTCTGCCTGCTGGATCTGTCCATTTCTGAGAGAGGGGTGTTGAAGTCTCTAACTGTAACAGTGAGTTCCTCTTTCTAGGTCACAGTGATGAAAAAGAGAGGATGTTTCTGGAGAACAGAGATGGAGAAACTTTTTGTTTTCAAGATGTTATTTATTTATTTATTATTTATTTGAGAGAGAGACAGAAAGAGGGAGAGTGCGCATGAGTGAACAGAGGAGGGGCAGAGGGAGAGAATCTCCAGCGGACTCCGAGCTGAGCACAGAGCCTGACACGGGGCTTGATCCCACAACCGCAAGATCACAACCCAAGCCAAAACCAAGAGTCAGATGCTTAACTGACTGAGCCACCCAGGCACCCCTTAAGATTTTATTTTTAAGTAATCTCTACACCCAATGTAGGACTTGAACTTATTACATGTTCCACCAACTGAGCCAGCCAGGCACCTCAGTGATGGGAAATTTTCAAGGTTTATTCTCTTAGCAACTTTCAAATGTACAATACAGTATTTTTAACCATAGTTGCCATGCTGTATATTATATCTCCATGACTTTATTTTATAATTGGAAGTTTGTACCTTTTGGCCACCCTCACCCATTTCACCCATCCCCCACCCCGATGACCAGTGTCCTTATAAGAAGAAAAATGTTGTACACATAAACACAACATTATATGTCAATTATATCTCAATGAAATTGGAGGAGGGGGAGGATGGAAGAAAAGAATGTACACAAACGGCCATGTGAAGACAGAGGCAGAGACCGGAGGGACGCGGCCACAGCCAAGGAAGGCCTGCGGCCACCAGAGGCTGGAAGAGGCAGGGAAGGATCCTCCCTTAGAGGCCTTGGTGGAAGCATAATCCTGCCAACACCTTAGTTTAGGACTTCTGGTCTCCAAAGCTGTGAGAAAATAAATTCTGTTATTTAAAGCCACCAAGTTTGTGGTTGTTTGACATGGTAACCCGGAAACCAGTATGTCACTTCTCCTCCTCCTCCTCCTCCTTCTTCTTTTAATTATGTAAATATTTTATTTTTTTTCTTTTTGAAAGAGAGAGAGAGTGTGTGTGCATGCACACGGGGTAAGGGGAGCAGAGGGAGAGATTCTTAAGCAGGCTCCATGTCCAGCATGGAGTCGGAAGTGGGGCTCTACACAGGGCTTGATCTCACAATCCTGAGATCATGATCTGAGCCGAAATCTAGAGTCGGACGCTTAACTGCCTGAGCCACCCGGGTGCCCCACCAATACACCACTTCTGACATTTCATTTTATTATGACCATTTAAGCTCCATGAGGAGAGGTGTCTCCTTTTTGGTGCTCGGCACCTCATAGTGGGTGCTTAATATCATCAAATGTTATGAGATATCAATACCAGGGGAAATTGTACCAACTCCACATTGCAGTGGTAGAAGAATTATTTCCCCAATACTGTATAACATTTACAATATCCACAGAGGCTATATGTGAATGCGGATCTAATGTACAAGTATTAACTAGTTTTACAAGGTCTGTGTCTTTGTTAGAAGAGTAGTAATACAGGTGAGTGTAAGAGTGGGCTGGAGAAAGAAGATTTGGCAGCTATTCCCATTTTCATCACTGCCTCACTAAGCCTCAGGCAACAGGGCTCACTTCCATGTCTCAGTTTCCCAAGGCTTGAAAAGAAAACCCTGTCCCCTTTCTGCCTACTCAGGGGGACCAAGGGGGAGGAGGAAAGCCTGCAAAGGGCTCCAACTTACTTTAGAGAGATATACAATGGCCCCACATGATTTGTTTCCCTCTCTAGAAAACAGTTAAAGTTCTGTTTCTGTTTCACTTATGGTATCAGGATTCTCCTACCATCCAGCAAAGTGTAAGACATAAGCGACTTGTTAATAACCATCATCTCCATTTTACAGATGGAGATACTTAAGGTAGAAGAGGGTTTTATGTTCAAGTTGGCAAAGTAATTCACCAGCAGAATTCCAAAAAGAGACTGAGTCCAAAACAAAATGATTCTGTGGAGCCATCTGCCCTCGGGCTGCACAGACAGTTCCCTAAAACGCAGTAAGTATTGTGGAAACTATTTTTACTGTAGCAGAAGTCAGTCAGACAGCTGGGATTCGGATAAGACCTGGCTTAAGCATTTCAACAACGAGATGCTTTTCTCGTTCTACCGGCTAGTAGATTTTATGCCCTATCTACATCCTCCGTATTTGCAAATGCAAGTTAATTGAGGATAATTAGAGAATCCCTTTGGTCTTATAAGTCATGAAATTTAAGCAGTGGCCACAAAGAAGATGGATTACATTGACTGGATAAAATAGTTATGTTTGTGAAGATGACGAGAATAAACACAACAAGCAAACCAGATCCAAGTCTCTGATACTTTTATTTGGCTCAGATCTAGGCAACCAGAGTCATGCACTGATCTAATGAGGTGACTTAACTCTGATTGTTGGGGGGGGAGTGGGGCGTGGGTGGAGAGATGCAAGTGCTGGATATGAGACGATGGCAGAAGGTAGAGAACTGTGAAAACTGGGTGATAGATACATGGGAGTTCATCACACTCTTCTATTTACTTCATATATGTTTGAAATTTTCCAAAATAAGAAATAGCTTGGTGTAGCAAGTTGCTAACCAACTTTGCAAAAAGACTCACATGGTCTTCCATGACTTTTTATCTTTTAAATCTTTTTTTAAAAGATTTATTTACTTGATAGAGAGAGATCAAGAGTGGGGAGAGGGGCAGAGGGAGAGGGAGAAACTTAAGTAGACTCGGTGCTGAGCGCAGAGCCCGATCCCGTGACCCTGAGATTATGACCAGAGCCAGAATCAAGAGTCGGATGCTTAATTGACTGCGCCACGCAGGCACCCTATGACTTTTTATCTTTGAGTAAATCCATCGCTAGAATAAAAATAGCTAGATTTCTACCCTTTGTCTTATGAATACACATGATGTTGAAAGAAATTGATTATTCAGGAGCTTCAAAAAATGTAGATAATCTTTGCTGCTTCTTGAATTTGAAAGAGGTTTATTTAATTGACTTACAGCATATTGTGATTCAATAAAATATTTTTTGAGGGATTAGAACACCCAACTTGGATAACAGTCCAATTACATCCTAAGCAAGTAGTTGAGCTGCAATAAATTATCCCATGTATCTTGGTAATACTTTTTGACCCCGAAATACAAAGTATTAGGCTGTTATGATTATGTTAGCAAACAGACCACATTTTCCTGAATCATCGTTGGTATGATTAGTACACAATTGAAAGGAAGGTGTCATATAAAGTTTGAAACAAAGAAAAAAATTTTGATCATGTAATGTATCTCTTTTATTGAAAAAGTATGATGTTTAAGCACAAAATGTCTCTCAAGATTCAGGAGGTCCCAACTTAAAGATTGTGAACTCAAGTTCACAATCACTTATTTACTCCCTTAAGATTTTTTTTTCCAGATTTTATTTTGAGAGAGAGAGAGAGAGAGAGAGAGAGAGAAAGGCGAGCATGAGTTGGGGGAGGGGCAGAGGAAGGGGGAGAGAGAATCCCAAGCAGACTCTGTTCTGGGTGTGGAGCCCAGAATAAGTCTTCCTCAAGAATTCCTCAAGAATTGAAGTTTTAAGGGGCGCCTGGGTGGCTCAGTTGTCAAGTGTCTGCCTTCAGCTCAGGTCATGGTCCCAGGGTCCTGGGATTGAGCCCCGCATCGGGCTCGCTTCTCCCTCTCTCACTCCCCCTGCTTGTGTTCCCTCTCTCGCTGTGTCTCTCTCTGTCAAATAAATAAAATCTTAAAAAAAAAAAAAGAATTGAAATTTTAAAATGGTCTCTAATACTTAAATCTCTCTCTACCCTTGGTTGTTGCTGGTGTTTCATTTATTTTTTTTTTTATTTTTTATTTTTTTTCTTTTTTGATTTTATTTGACAGCGAGAGACATAGAGAGGGAACACAAGCAGGGGGAGTGGGAGAGGGAGAAGCAGGCCTCCCGCCGAGCAGGGAGCCCGATGCGGGGCTCGATCCCAGGACCCCGGGATCATGACCTGAGCCGAAGGCAGACGCTCAACGACTGAGCCACCCAGGAGCCCCGGTGTTATATTTATTTTTATTTTTATTCTAGTATAGTTAACATAGTGTTATATTTGTTTCAGGTGTACCCTTAGTTGTTTTAATTGCCTTCCTCTGGCTACTCTCCAGTTGCATTAACTCTTTTTTGGGTGTGTTTTTTTCTCAACATCTTTATTATTATTATTAAAGCTTTATTGAGGTTTAATTCATGTACCATATGATTTACTCATTTAAATAATACAATTTAGGGGTGCCTGGCTGGCTGAGTCGGTAGAGCATGCAACTCTTGATCTCAGCGTTGTGAGTTCAAACCCCATGTTGGGATTGGAATATTCTTTAAAAAAAAATTTTTTTTAAGATTTTTATTTATTTAAGAGAGAGAGAGTGAGAGAGAGCATGAGAGGAGAGAGGGTCAGAGGGAGAAGCAGACTCCCCACTGAGCAGGGAGCCCGATGTGGGACTCGATCCTGGGACTCCAGGATCATGACCTAAGCCGAAGGCAGTTGCTTAACCAACTGAGCCACCCAGGCGCCCTAAAAAAATTTTCTAAAGATTTTATTTATTTATTTGATAGAGAGAGAGAGACAGTGAGGGAGGGAACACAAGCAGGGGGAGTGGGAGAGGGAGAAGCAGGCCTCCCACTGAGCAGGGAGCCTGATGCAGGGCTTGATCCCAGGACCCTGGGATCATGACCTGAGCCGAAGGCAGACGCTTAATGACTGAGCCACCCAGGCGCCCCCAAAATTTTTTTAAAAATAGTACAGGGGCGCCTCAGTGGCTCAGTCGTTGGGCATCTGCCTTCGGCTCAGGTTATGATCCCGGGATCCTGGGGTCCAGCCCTGCATCAGGCTCCTTGCTCCTCAGGAAGCCTGCTTCTCCCTTTCCCAGTCCCCCTGCTTGTGTTCCCTCTCTCGCTGTGTCTCTCTCTGTCAAATAAATAAATAAAATCTTTAAAAAAAATAAAATAAAAATGGTACAATTTAATAGTTTTTAGTATATTTACGGAGTTGTGCAACTATCACCATGGATAATTTTATTAAGTTTTTGTTTGTTTGTTTGTTTGTTTTTTAATATAAGTTCTGTGTTCAATGTGGGGCTTGAACTCATAACCCGGAGATCAAGAGTTGCATGATCCACTGACTGAGCCAGCCAGGCACCCCCACTACAGTTACTTTAATATTTTTTCATCACCCCAAATAGAAACTGCCCATTAGCAGTCACTTCATTTCTCCCTAACCCCCTCAACCTCTGGCAACTACTACTCTACTTCCTGTCTCTCCTATGTATTTGCCTATCACGGACATTTCATACAAATGGAATCATACAATATGTGACCTTTTGTGACTGGCTTCTTTCACTTAGCATCATTTTTTTCAAGGTACATCCCATGTTGCAGCATGCGTCAGTACCTCATTCCTATTTTGGCTAAATAATCCATTGTATGGATAAACCGCATTTTTTTTTTTTTTTAAAGATTTTTATTTATTTATTGAGACAGAGAGAATGATAGAGAGCATGAGAGGGAGGAGGGTCAGAGGGAGAAGCAGACTCCCTGCCGAGCAGGGAGCCCGATGTGGGACTCGATCCAGAGACTCCAGGATCATGACCTGAGCCGAAAGCAGTCGCCCAACCAACTGAGCCACCCAGGCGCCCCGATAAACCGCATTTTTAAAAAATATTCTATTTATTTGAGAAAGGGACAGAGACAGCACGAGCGGGAGGAGGGGCAGAGGGAAAGGGAGAGGGACAAGCAGACTCCCTGCTGAGCTAGGAGCCCAATGCAGGACTCAATCCCAGGACCCCAAGATTATGACCTGAGCCAAAGTCAGATGCTTAATCAACTGAACTACCTAGGCACCCCTGGATAAACCACATTTTTAATCCACTCATCAAATAATAGACCTTTACATTTTTTCACTTTTTGACTATTATGATTATGCCGCTGTGAACATTCATGTGAAAGAGGTTTTTGTTGTTGTTGTTGTTGTTGTGGACATGTTTTTATCTCTTCTGGGTTTATACATGGGACTGGAATTGCTGGGTCATATAGTAATTCTATGTTTAACATTTTGAGGAACTGCCAGATTGTTTTCCAAAGAAGCTGCACCATTTTGCAGTCCCACCAGCAATATACTAAGGTTCCAATTTCTCCACATCCTCACAACACTATTATCTCTTTGATTTTAGCCATCCCAGTGGGTGTGAAGTGGTATCTCTTTGTGGTTTTGATTTGCATTTCCCTAATGGCTAATGAAGTTGAGTATCTTTTCATGTGCTTATTCGTTAACTTTGAGGTAGGCCTGCCAGCTTCCTTTCTTAGGAGGGAAAATTATGGCTTTGTACCACCAGCAAGTTTTTATTGAGTGTCTTTGTGCCTAGATTATTAGAGGAATAAATTGATACTCTCTTTTCCAATGAAGCTCAGCTACTGCTCTGACATGGTGAATGAAAGGCTTTCTTTGCATTTTTTTTTTCCAAAGAAAATTCAGGACTATACTGGGTAAGAAGTTAAACATTAAGTACGCTAAAATATAACCTAAAAAATAAGTATTCTTGCAGCCTAAGGAAGCGGAGTGCCTTTGTTTTATTTAATCTGACATAGTGCATATAAACAAATATATTTAAAAGAACAGTGTTAGGTCCTATGAGAGGTGAGTGAATTGCCATCTTCATGTCTCTTTCTTTAAATACTGGTGGATTTAAGAGGGGAGAGGAAGTATAGGAAAACCAACGGAGTGTCATCCAGTCGGGTTGAAGAAATCGATATTTACAACCTTCAATTTTCTCTGTTCACATAAAGTCAATTCCAAGGGCTCATCCGAATCCCCTCATTGTATTAGAGGATTTGGTTATTTTGAATGTCACTCTGAAAGAGCAGCTGGGATTTGAGAACTGTTTGGCTTAAGCGTTTTCAATAAAACCTTGTTATTAGGGCCGTGTCTTAGAGTGCGCAGCTTGCCGCTGCTCACCCGACCCTCCAGAGGGGAGACCTAAGGTCATTACCCAGTGTGAGCGGCTTGAACATCTCGGGAGGAAATCCGAGGCCCTGTTCCGACGGCTATTTAAAAAAAAAAAAACAAAACCCTTCAAACCAACCGGTCTTTTCAAATTTACCACGCCCCTTCCTGCCTTCACTGCCCTGGAAACTGGACCACCTAGCCCCAAAGCTAAATCTCTACCATACAGGTTCCTCAGGGAACGCTGACTCCTGTTTCAGCGACCCAACCAAGAAATCAGTCCCAGCGGGCGCCTCCCGCCACACCCAGACCCGCCCGTCCCCGCTCTGGGCGCAATGGAGTCTTCCTCCGCCTACCCGGCAGGCCAGAGGCCCCGCCCCATTCCCGCTACTTCATTGGCTCTGGTGACCAGCCCCCAGAGCGTTGGCTTCGGATTGGCCGACGCGGCCGCCGCTCGGCGCTCTTCCCGGGGGCGAGAGGCGGGCGTGACTACGCCCCTGCGTCGGGACGCTCGGTCGCCGCGAGAGGCGCCGTAATCGCCGCCCAGAAGGCAGGAAGGCGGCTGTGCGAGGAGCTGCTATGGTGCTTAGTTCCCCTGCAGAGCCGACCGAGACGCGGCGGTCGCGGCCATGAAGGTGAGGGGCCGGTGGGGCCGGGCAGTTCCTCCTCGCCTCTCCTAACTGGCCGGGGCGCCTGAAGTGGCTTCCTTTAGCCTCAGCGGTTCACCCCGCCGGCACCTCGGAGAGCTCCGCTGGGGGACGTCCCGGGCCGGCGTCCGGGCCCTGACCTGCCCACAGCGGAGATCCTGGGCTCCGGGACCTCTCCAGCTCCCACAGCGCCTCCCTTCCGCGAGCTTGAGAGGGGGGGGAGAGGCCGGGCGCCCCCCGCGCTCAAGCCTGGTGGGCCGGTCTTTGCTCCTGGCCCTGTCCGCTTCCTCGGGGGCCTGAGGCAGACCCCCTAGTTCCCGCCTCAGCCCTCCATGCCTTTGCCCACAGCGTGCCCTCTCCCGCCCCGAGTCCTTGAACTAACCCAAATGTCGGGAACACTACGGGACTGTCGCAGGACGGAGACCGCAGGACGAAGGGGAAGAAGAGTAGTGCGGAGAGTCGTGAGGCTGGGGCTAGGCTAACAGGTTAAAGATGCCTTCAGGCGGGGATCCCACCCTTCTGAAGGATTTCTTCGTAGGCTTATTACTGGGGCCGTGACCGAGGGCGCTAGCAAACTAGATGTGTCTCCATCGCCACTAGGTACGCAGCAAGTAATTTGACAGCTTGAGTTCTTCAAGGTGGGTGTGAGAGCGTGGGAGCATCAGTGAGTGAGAAGTTTAAGAAAAGGGGGAAGGGGGAAGATTCTGGCCTACTTTTGGGAGCTGATTTTCTCAACTTGATCTCAGAGTTCTAAAGAGCTCTGTGTAGGACAATCAGTTCAGGTATTGATTCATTTGTTGGACTCAAACCAAGTGGGATGAGTCATAAGGTGATACTCTTTCAGACCTAGACGATTTCATTAATCCCTCTGAAGAGGCGTGCTTGTTGTGGGTAAGGGAAGTAACAGTGAATTGCTAGCTTAAAACTGTACCCTCACAAAGCCTCAAAAATTTGCTGCGGAAGATTGATAGGGAGTGTCAAGTGGCTAGAGAAATTCAGCAAATATTTTCATGAACGTTTCCTATGTGTTAAGAAGAGGGAGACTTGCTGAGTTGGAGTAATTGAAAATGCAATCCCACCTTTTAGGAGTTTGCCAATCAAGAGAAAAGACATTCTCAGGTAACCACATTAAAAAGCAGAATATGATGTAAGGTATCAAAAACAAAATGCTCAGGAGCAAGAAAGGATATTTCTGGCCTTAGGAAACAAGGAGGATTTTTGGAAATTGGAAACTTTGAACTGTGTGTTAAAGTATGAAGATATTAGATATAAAAATATCTAAAACTAGCTTTCTTTGCTGCAAACCATCATCTTGGTGTGTTAAGATTCAGAAACAAAACAGGGATCTTTATATACATATATGTATACACACGCACAAATACAAATATACATATATATGTATATAGCCTTAAAGAATGTCAAAATCGTGATTAGTATTAAATTTGTCACCCGTCAATGAACTAGATTTAGAAGGAGAGAAGTAGGGACAGGTCTGGTGCTGGATTTTTTTTTTTAATAAAATTTTTTTTAAGGATTTCATTTATTTATTTGTCAGAGAGAGCGCAAGCGGGGGAGTGGCAGGCAGAGGGAGAAGCAGACTCCCTGCTGAGCAAGGAGCCCCTATGAGGTTCCCAAGGAACCCTGGGATCATGACCTGAGCTGAAGGCAGACGCTTCACGGAACTGCCCAAGCATCCCCAGTGTTGAAATTTTTAATCAAGTTCTTTAAAATCAATTTAAGTGGAAGACACTGCTTTCTGACTTGACATTTTAGAAACAAAATTTGGTGGTAGTTGAAAAAGTAGAAAAGATACATGCTTCATGAAGCAAAAAGGCAGACCTAAATGGACATCAGTCTGTGCAAAAGGACTGTTATGAAGATAGCTGCTTTTCATTTATGTTTTTATGGAAAGTGGATTCCTGAAATACAGGATTTGGGCTATTGTTTATTATTTAACTTTGTTTAAAATTGAAATTGTGAACAATGCTCATCTGTAGATTTCTGGGCAGGGCCAATGATTCCTGATGCCATGGAATCCTAACATGTGAATGTTCATTGAAGCAAGTACTTCTTTCAGGGGAATTAAAATTACTTTTGAGAGTTAAACAATCAGAAAAGTACATCTTCACTCAAACCCAGGAGTAGCTGATTTTAATATGTGTGGAATGGGTATTTACTTTCTTCCTTTAACTTGTTTGTTTAGAAACTGATGTTTTGAAGTAAGTTTTACCTCTCAAAGACTCAAGTAACTGTTTAACCTTAGAGTAGCATTTAATTAATTCCCTCTAAGGGGTTTAAAAATCCAAATTGGTGTCCTATATTGATTTAATCCTCCTTCCTGTTTTTCCGTATTTATATTGATCTCACCCCTGATTGTACTAATCGTGTTCATTGTTTCAAGCTCAAAATGAGAAATTAAGAAGAAAGTAATCTGTTGGATATAATTTCCTTTTTGTTTTTCTTCTCTGAAAGGTGGAGGAATGGTGCTAAGGATCAAGTATAATATTAAAAAAGAAAGAAAGAAAGAAAACAAAACCCAAATATGAGGAAGGTAACATTTATGATCTCCAGAAAACCTTACTGTAAAAATCCATCCATCAATTTGGCCAAATTTCTTACCTAAAAATACGCATTTTTAAGATCAGCATCTGTTTTTGCAGCCTGCTTAATGTCCAAATTGTATGAGAGAAAGAATTTAGGATGTAGAATTTCCTCCTTTGTGGTATATGGTCTGATTATTTGGTAATTTAAAAGGTAGTTTCTTGCAAATTTTATTTCAGTTGAAGCAGCAGTTTCAATAACAAATCCTTTCACATTTTAAGGAACATATGCTCAAGTGGCTCTGAATAAGTTAAAGATTTTTGATAATTATCTCAACTTCTCAGCTGTTTCTTCTGCTTTGCTTAGTTACTTCTGCTAGTCCTAAGTTCTGTAGGAAAGTTTTTTTTTTTTTAAGATTTTATTTATTTATTTGACAGAGAGAGAGATAGCGAGAGCAGGAACACAAGCAGGGGGAATGGGAGAGGGAGAAGCAGGCTTCCCGCCGAGCAGGGAGCCCGATGTGTGGGACTCGATCCCAGGACCCCGGGACCATGACCCGAGCCGAAGGCAGATGCCCAACGACCGAGCCACCCAGGCGCCCCAGGAAAGTTTAACCTAATTGAAATTTAAACTGTAAAACTTATTCTTTTACATCACTGGTTCTAAGGTTTGAAACATCTTTTCATGTTGTTTAACACAAGGACATTGAGTTTTAGCAAACAAAGTTGTTTGGAGTTGAAAATAACACCTATGGTGAGTGAATTCTCCAAGGAAGCTTTCATTAGTGGAAGAACTGAATTCCTGCCTGGTCCTAGTAGCTTCATACAACATCCAAGAAAATTAATATTCTTGAATTTGAAATTTGGAGGTTTTTCTTTAATGTAACTGTATACAGTATTATATTTAATTTAGAGTTATGGCAAGCAACTCTTAGGAGGTGGCATTATTATTGCTCTTTACCTATTTTCTTTTTTTTTAAAGATTTTATTTATTTATTTATTAGAGAACGAGAGAGAGAGAGAAACAACATGAGAGGGGAGAGGGTCAGAGGGAGAAGCAGGCTCCCTGCTGAGCCGGGAGCCTGATGTGGGACTCGATCCCAGGACTCGGGGATCATGACCTGAGCCGAAGGCAGTCACCCAACCATCTGAGCCACCCAGGCGCCTGCTCTTTACCTATTTTAATCAACGGGAATGATAGAGGGGCACCTGGCTGGCTCAGTTGGTAGAGCATGTGACTCTTAGAGTTGTGAGTTCAAACCCCATGTTGGGTGTAGAGCTTACTTAAAAAAAAGGCAAATGATTTAGAATATGATCATTAGTTTTCTGCTGTTTTCAAATCCATCAGCTTTCTCATTGATTGTTATTTAATCTTCATGGAAACCAGCATGGCTTTTTTTTTTTAAGATTTGTTTATCCATTTTTGAGAGAGAGTATGCGTGCGCACGCAAGCACACAAGCAGGGGGAGCGGCAGGCAGGGGCAGAGGCAGAGGCAGGCTCCCCCCTGAGCAGAGAGCCCAACACGGGGCTGGATCCCAGGACCCTGGGATCATGACCTGAGCCGAAGGCAGACGGTTAACGACTGAGCCACCCGGGCGCCCCGGCATGGCTTTTCTTGTTATTCATTCTAGTTTGCCTGGTGACTATAATACTTGGAATCATTAGAAAGGATCACATCCTGATGTGGTTTAGGATAGGATTCAAAATTTGTAGCAAAATTTTTTAATTGAGCATTTTGGAATTATCCCCCCACCCACAGGGATTCTGAAACACACACACACACACTCTCTCAAAGATGGTTGAAACTTGAGGCCATTTGAAAACTGGCACTGTGCCAGAATGGTGCTGGGTTATTGCTCTTGCAAAGAAACAACACATTTCCTCTTGCTTTTGTTGACTGGAATGGTGATTCTGAATGGACTTATGTTGTGTGAATCTGACTGAGGAATCTGAGAGAGTGCTTGTAATATTGGTGGTGTATCATGGAAATAAATGTCATAGCAGTAGAAACTCAGTCCCACTCGCATGCAAATTGTTTAGGTTTGTGGGTGCACTCCCCTTGCCTCCTTTATATTCCTACAGAGGGGAGAGACTTTCTAATTCATCCTCTAGGAAGAAACAATACAGGACAGACACTTTATGCTACCAGAGAAAGAAGAGGAATGTTTATGTTGGTGAGTTTTAGCAGAGGAGCCAAACAGCACTTTCTGGGACCTTCTCAGATCTGTCTTCCTGTGGGGTGATAGCATTCTGGTCAACTAGGTGGTAAGCTGCTATTGGTCAGCTTTGCTGGTCACTGGTCTATTATCAAGACCGATGGGCTACAGAGCTAAAGGCATGCTTTCAAATTGGTATAAGTGAAGAAAGCAAATATTTAAATTACTGTTTGTATTATTTCTTAGTTTCAAATTGGGAGTGGAAAAAGTAGTTACTGCCCCGCTAAAATCTTGGTGCACTGGCTTTGGATACCAGAATAACATGAGGAGATCTAGGTGTCTGGGCCAGTCCGGACAGGAGGCTTTAGAATTGGTTTTTTACCATGGGCCTTGTATGTGTTTAATGTGATACCTTGTTCTTAGCTAATACAAGCCAGGCAGGCCATGTCCCATGATTATTGAGGAGCAATTTTGGCCTAAGGCGGTATGTAGGAAAGGGATTAGATTATTATGAAAATCATTTATTTTCACTAGTCATTGGTGGGTAGAAAATAAACTGCAAACACAGCTAAATTCCCTGAGTTAGCTCTGTGCCAGGCATGGGTAGATAGGTGCCTTATTCGGTTATTCTCCATTTTTGAACTACATTTATGGTCAAGTGAGGAAATGTAGCCATCTTTACAGTGGTCCTTCCAACCTCTTAGATTCATGGGGTTTAGCCTGTGGAGTCCTCTCAGCCATGGTCCCAAGTAGGATTTGGAATTGTTAGTCACATAAGCCCAGATCATAGCTATAGTTTTCAGAGATCCAGACTTTGGCCTTACTCATGGGAGGGTAGCTTTTTTTTTTTCTTCTTCTTTTTTTAATTTTTATAAGCATGCAAGGGTTACCATTCATCTTGTGCTTGGAACCAGGGCAAAGCAACAACTCAGTTTATTGCAAATTTAGGAGCCAAAGGGCTGTGCCTTGTGTACTGTCTAGGAATTAGGTTTGCTCAGAAAATCTAGGAGGAAATGGAGTAGTTTGGAAAATATGTTTCAGTCTTACCACCAGAAGGTGAACAGAGAGTGAGTAAAAGACAAGGGAATGCAGGCTGCTTAAACTGGTGGAAGATCTTAAAGGATAGGGAAGACAGAGGGAAAGAACATGAACCTGGGTCTCTAAAGCTTTTAAAGGAAAGATGCAAAGGGGGGAAGCTTTTTGGCTATTACCTTACGAGATATGGTAACTGGGCTCCAAGGAAATAAAGGCAGAGTCAGGAGCTCAGAAGATCAGCTAACATGTTCCCTTTCCACACCCCCTTCAAGAGCCCACATTCAGTAAACTGTTGGGACAATGCTCTCTGAAATAGTTCCATAATTGCTTTTATAGATTCTGTTACTTGAAAATTGGGACTGTCATGTCAAGTAGTAACAAAATTTGGACAGAGTTGAGAGGGGAAAGATTGGTATAGGACGCTTCAAGCATTATTAATTGAATGTCAAGGTGATGGTTATGAGGTAGGGATGCCTATGCCCTGAGGGTGGGGCGCCTGGCTGGCTCAGTTGTTAAGTGTCTGCCTTGGGCTCAGGTCATGGTCCCAGGGTCCTGGGATCGAGCCCCGCGTCAGGCTCCCTGCTCCGCGGGAAGCCTGCTTCTCCGTCTCCTGCTCCCCCTGCTTGTGTTCCCTCTCTCGCTGTGTCTCTCTCTGTCAAATAAATAAATAAAATCTTTAAAAAAAAAAAAAAAATTAGGAAGTTGGGACTTTACGGGAAAGTGCTGGAAGATGAAACCTACTAAAGGGGAGGCAAGGAGATGGAGCCCAACCAGGGCTGGGGAGATTCATCTTCTGAGTGGATTCTTCAACTTGGAGGTGAAGGACAAAAATAGTTTGAACAATGGTGGTTTTTGTCCCAAAAATCACTGCCTTTCTCCTAGTACTGGAGATTTCACACAAAACATGTAGAGGAATAAGTTGGGAAATAAAAAGTTAGGGCCAGAAAGCAAAGAGTAAATAAAATGAGGGAATAAATTAAAAATGAAGGAAGACACCAATTTCAGCAAAAATTCTGGGCCAATATATAGAAAGGAACTAATTTAAGAATCAGATGAGATTGTTAAAAACTCAGCCAAGCCTTCCTGAAGGTATTAGGGGAGACCATAGAGGGAGGAGAAACCCTAGAGACATGACCCACTCCTGTGGGGAAAAATTGTCCACAGGTTGTGAGGCGTGTTTGGCTAATGTCTTGGTCTTGGAGAGAGGCACAGGCTTCAGAAGTAACCATAGCCCCTTATCAGCACTCCACTGAGTGGTTTTCCAGCTAAAATCTTGTAGGCAGGAAGAAGAGAGCACCTAAACCAAGCCGCCGTTAACCCGTTAGCCTCCACTGTAATTCAAATCACGTGGGGACCTTTATTTATTTATTTATTTAAAGATTTTATTTATTTATTTGACAGAGACATACACAGCGAGAGAGGGAACACAAACGGGGAGTGGGAGAGGGAGAAGCAGGCTTCCCGCGGAGCAGGGAGCCCAATGCGGGGCTCGATCCCAGGACCCTGGAATCATGACCTGAGCCCAAGGCAGACACTTAACAACTGAGCCACCCAGGAGCCCCACGTGGGGAACTTTAAAAAAAATTCCAGGGGCACCTGGCTGCCTCAGTTGCTGGAGCATGTGATTCTTGGTCTCTGGGTCATGAGTTCAAGCCCCACGTTGGGGGTGGAGATTACTTAAAAAAAAAAAAAAATTCTGATGCCTCAGGTTATACCCCAGACCAGTTAAGTCAGAATTTCTGGGGTGGGACCCAGGCCTCAGGATTGTTTAAGGCCCCCTTGTTGAGTCCAGCCACGACTTTCTGGGCCACTTAACAGGCCTGTGCAATTTCCTATCAAGAGACCTTGGCAGTAGCCTTTGTGATACAAGACTGAAAACACCTGCTCCCAAGAAGTCAGGGATGTCGAAGCACTAAAGAAATCACCTTCATTTCAGCACTGGTGTGCCAGAAAACATGGGGCTTAAGGGGGAAATGGAAATTAATTTTTAAAAAATATGCTGGATGCAAAAGAAAGGTACTTCAAATAAAACTAGTGACTGGGGCTTCCACGATTTCAAATTTCTGAACTTTGAAGAAGGCTGGAGTGTTGCAAATGCTATCGTTAGAGGGTAACAGTATATGTAGGTAGGTTTACTCTTGAGTGTGATCAGAGTATTCTCTTATTGGGAGATTTTGTCTTAAGTTTACAGACCTAATGAAGCTGAGACCTAGATCTTTTCTGTGTTTCCTCTTTCCCTTTGCTACGGTCTTTGGCTGAGTTATGCCAAATATTAGGTTGCAGCAACATATTTTTGCCTGGGACGACACTTTGGTGGTTGGCTTGTGCTTTGTTTTTTATTTTGTAATGAGATGGCCAAAAGAAGATAGGAGTGTTCTTTTCATTGTTTTCCCTTCTGGGGAATGAAGAGGAAATTCCCTCCCCTTTATAGAAACGAGGAATGGGATGAAATTGTTACTCTCCTATATTGATGCCTGCATAGAGATTCTACCTGTTTTCCCAAAGTAAATTCTTTTCCCTTCACTAGAGCTGTGAATATTTTCAGCTTAGAATTTTAATGATTATACTCATTAATAGAGTTTGAAATGTATATTCTTCCTTTTTTTTTTTTTTTTTTTTTTAAAGATTTTATTTATTTATTTGAGAGAGAGAGAATGAGAGAGACAGCACATGAGGGGGGGAGGGTCAGAGGGAGAAGCAGACTCCCTGCCGAGCAGGGAGCCCGATGCGGGACTCGATCCCGGGACTCCAGGATCATGACCTGAGCCGAAGGCAGTCGCTTAACCAACTGAGCCACCCAGGCGCCCTGAAATGTATATTCTTCCTTAACTCTCATTGTAAAACTGCTTTCTGGGAGAACGAACTGTGACAGTGGTGCTTGTAAGAGGAGGTATCATTTGAGAATTCATGCCTGCTAGGTCAGAATCCTTTTTACCTTTAATACTTTCTCAACTAGTTACAAGTGGATCTTTCTAGGCAGCACGCAAAATTTGATGTTACGTTGCCTGGAAAGAGGTAATATAAAGAAACCTGTTACACAGTTCTTTTCTTATCAGTAATGGTGGTGGAGCTAGATGCTGTAGAAAAAGGGAGTTGTGTTCACAAGGAACTTTCAGTTGAGTTGGGGAGGCAGCGTCACGGAATCAGAAAGGGGATAAAAGCCGACACGGCTGTTTAACTGTTTAGTACCCAGGCCAGCAGGAAGCTGAAGCTCACCAAATACTACTACTTTAAACTCTTGGAATGAAGAAGAGTTTATCCCAGTGGTACTTTCTGCAATTGAGGTATTTCGCCCCTGAAAATGATATGTACATGTTGAATTTTTTTCCCCCAACAGCAAACTTGAAAAACATTTAATTCCAGTATAAGTAACACAGTGTTATATTAGTTTCAGGTGTAATGCAAATTGAATTTTTATTTTATTTTATTCTTTAAAGATTTTATTTGAGAGAGTGAATGAGAGAGTGTAAGCGCAAGTGGGGGAAGGGGCAGAGGGAGAGGGAGAAGCAGGCTCCCGGCTGAGCAGGGAGTCTGATGGGGGCAGGGCTCCATCCCAGGACTCCGGGATCATGACCTGAGCCAAAGGCAGATGCTTGACCTACTGAGCCACCCAGGCACCCCACAAATTGAATTTTTAAAAACATTTTCAGTTTTAAGAGCTCACTTTTTTTTTTAAAGTAATCTCTACGCCCAACGTGGGTATCAAACTGAGGACTCTGAGATCCAGAGTCACATGCTCCACTGAGGGAGCCAGGCCCTCCAAGAGCTCATTGTTTAAAGCACTGAGGATGAATCTTTTGCGAAAAGAATACTTTTTTAAAACTTAATTTTAAAAATTTTTATTGAAGTATAGTTGACATATGATGTTACCTTAGCTTCAGGTGTATAAGATAATGACTGACACTTCTATAAGTTATGCTGTGCTCACCGCAAAAAAGAACACGCACTTTAAATGAACTTAATCTGGATTTTCATGCTTTTATGTTTAAACATATCATGGCTCTAGAGTCTGAGGTATATATTTATTTAAAGGTATGAACTATTAATTATAGTTCAACCTGACTTTTAAAGGCATCACTGTTTCTCTAGAATTATAGGGTATGAAGCTATATAATACTCGTCAGTGACCCTGAAACTTGAGACTGTTTGAACACTGTATTGTGGTTTCTTATTGCTTTACCTTCTCCTTTCCCTATAGTTAATATAGCATATTACGTGTGGGAAATAGCAAGAATAGCATGATTCTTCTATAGCATCCTAAATAGCCTTTTAAGGTTGTTTTAAAATTTTTTTTAAAGAGCTTGTTGGACAAATAGTAAATATTTGATAGAGTTAGTTAATAAAATACGGAACCGTGTTGCCATTTTAACTAATCACATCTCACCTACCTGGACTCCCATTATCTATCACATTATCTAGAGTCTAGAATGTGCTTAAGAATTAGGACAAGGGGTAAAAGCTCATTGGTTCCAAACACTATAGCTTTTATACTTTTGCATGGGAAAGTACCTTGAGTGCTCATTGAAAATATATTTTCATATATACTCTGACCAGCTTGGTTATCAGGTTTCTGAGTCTGCAGTAAAAAAGGAGACAGGTTGCTGGAGGTGAGTATAATGTGAGCGGTGGTGCCTCACAGGGAAGAGACAGGAGAAAAAAAAACTAAAGGCAATACATTAATTTCAGGCCATTTAGTGGAGTGACAAATAGCCCTTCTGCCCTGGAAGGTCATTATGGTTATCCAGTCATCAGAAATTGTGTTTAGTGTTCTCATTTTGAAAAGATAGGATCACTGCTTTTTAAAAATATATTTTTAATGTCAAAGTAGTATATTTATAAAGAGCTTGGAAAGTAGAAAGAAAATAGATTTATACAAGTTATATTAAAACCCTAGAGCTTCAGTTGGCATTTTGATGTTTTCCCAATCATTTTTTCAAAATAAAATTTATATATGCCATAGTTTATTATGCACGGCTACACCTGAGAGAACAGAAGTTTAATGAAATTAAGTAATTTGAGTTTATATTTGGTTTGCTAAATGATAGCTGGGAAAAATCTTCCTTAACCTGTAGAACTGCGCCGTCTAGTACAGTCACCAGGGGAAGGTGCCAGATAGAATACAGGGTGCTCAGTCAAGCTTGAATTTCAGATAAACAACAAACAGCTGTTCTGGTGTAAGCATATCTCACATGCTGCACAACCCGTACGTCCATCCAGTCATTTTTCTTTGCGTGCACACACGTGTCTCTGTTTCAGTGTATGTGGATTTTTTTCTTTTTTTACAAAAATTGGGTTCATATTGTATCTTTTCCTTTTGTTTAATGATGTCGCAAGTTTCCCCATCGCCAAATATTGTTTGAAAATACCAGAAAATTATATCTTTCCAAAGAGCTTAAACTTTTGATGCTTCCAAGACTAATCTCTCAAAACCACAGTGAGATATCCTCTCACACTTACTAGAATGGCTATTATAAAAAAGACAAGAAATAATGTGTTGGTGAGGATGTGGCAGAAAGGGAACCCTTGTACACTGTTGGTGGGAATGTAAGTTAGTATAGCCACTGTGGAAAACAGTATGGAGGGTCCTTGAAAAATTAAAAATGGAACTACCATAATCCAGCTATTCCACTTTGGGTATTTATTTGAAGAATATGAAAACACTAATTCAAAAAGATCTGTGCATCCCCTATGTTCACTGCGGCATTATTCACAATAATCAAGATATGAAAACCTAAGTGTCCCTTGGTGGATGAATGGATAAAGAGGTGGTAGGTACATACAATGGAATACTACCCAGCCATCAAAAAGAAGGAAATCTTGCCATTTGTAACAACACAGATGGACCTTGAGGGAGTTATGCTAAGTGCAGTAAGTTCGGCAAAGAGAGACAAATACTATATGATTTTACTTATATGTGGAATTTAAAAAAACGAACAAACTCATAGAACAGATTCCTGGTTACCGGAGGGGAAAGGGATAAGAGGAGGGGTGAAATGGGTGAAGGGGCTCAACTGTATGGTGATGGATGGGAACTAGATTTGTGATCACTTTGTAGTGTATACAAAATCGAATTGTAATGTACACCTAAAATTCATTATATATCAGTTTTATTCCTCAGAAGAATAATCTCAGAGTTATTTAGGGCAAATGTACCTCTCCAGAGTGGCATTCCCTGAAGTTTGCAGAGAGCCCAGGTTCCACTCAGCTTTAAACTGTGGTCTTTGTTTTCCTTTCCAGGCGGGTGCCACGTCTATGTGGGCTTCCTGCTGTGGGCTGCTGAATGAAGTCATGGGAACCGGAGCTGTCCGGGGCCAGCAGGCAGGATTTGCAGGAGGTACCGGTCCATTCAGATTTGCACCAAACTCTGATTTTTCCACTTATCCACCAGCACCTACGGAAGGGCCTAACATAGTTTGCAAAGCCTGTGGACTTTCATTTTCAGTCTTTAGAAAGAAGGTGAGTTGGATGAAATGTTCTATACAAAAGATACATTTCTTGATTATATGTTGAATGCTAATGAATCATTTCTTTTTATTAAAATTACCAAAAATCCTGGGGCGCCTGGGTGGCTCAGTTGGTTAAGCCTCTGCCTTCGGCTCAGGTCATGATCCCAGGGTCCTGGGATCGAGCCCCGCATCCGGCTCCCTGTTCAGTGGGGAGTCTGCTTCTCCCTCTCCCTCTACTGCTCTGCCTACTTGCGCGCTCTCTGCCAAATAAATAAATAAAACTTAAAAAAAAAAAAAAGAAAATTACCAAAAATCCTTATTAACCATTTCCTATTCAGAAAAGTACTCAGTTGGGGGTGCATGGGTGGCTCAGTTGGTTAGGTGTCTGCCTTCAGCTTGGGTCGTGATCTCCGGGGTCCTAAGATCGAGCCCCACAATGGGCTTCCTGCTCAGTGGGGAGTCTGCTTCTCTCTCTTCCTCTGCCCTTCCCCCCCCACTCATGTTCTTTTTCTCTCTCAAATAAATAAAACCTTTTTAAAAAAGTACTCAGTTGAAGGGACTGTATTACTGCTCAAGTTTTCTGACAAGGTGTTGTTCTCATGTTGCTCAGGCATCTTGCCTTTGAGCTCTTTATACTTCGATTCTTCCTGATTATGCTTATGTTCTGGAGCAAGAGATTTAATTAGTTTGCAGTTTTGTTCAGAGATGATTTACTATAACTGACTTCGTTTCAAAAAATGTATCTACCCACATTCTTTTTTTTTTTTTTTAAGATTTTACTTATTTATTTGACAGAGCACAAGCAGGGGGAGTGGCAGGCAGAGGGAGAAGCAGGCTCCCTGCTGAGTGAGGAGCCGGATGTGGGACTCGATCCCAGGACCCTGGGATCATGACCTGAGCCGAAGGCAGACGCTTAACCAACTGAGCCACCCAGGTGCCCCCTACCCACATTCTTTTTTTTTTTTTTTTTAAAGATTTTATTTATTTATTTGAGAGAGAGAGAATGAGAGAGAGAGAGAGCACACGAGAGGGGGGAGGGTCAGAGGGAGAAGCAGACTCCCCGCTGAGCAGGGAGCCCGATGCGGGACTTGATTCCCAGGACTCCAGGATCATGACCTGAGCCGAAGGCAGTCGCTTAACCGACTGAGCCACCCAGGCGCCCCGCCCCCTACCCACATTCTTAACGCGTGAAGAAATTATTATAAGATAACCAATGTGTAGAGATTCAGCATAAAACACTTGGGCTAAGACAGTTACTTTCTCTAAGACAGAAAGTCATTTTTTCTGAGAACCATTCATATTGTGAGGCCATGTCAGTCTTTGATCATCAGTTCAGTCCTCCAAAATATGTCAGGAACAAGGTGTTAGCTTTTGAACAATGCAGCAAGCAGAAAGGGCACATCTTAGTGTCTCCTTTAAGCTTTGCTAGTGCAATGGCTTTTCGTGTGATTAAAGCTCGGTAGGATACAGATTACTATAATAGTGAGATCCTCTATTTGCTTTGAATGACCTTGAGAGATAATTTGCCTTTCTCTTTCCCTCTCTGTGTTCTCCCCCCCCCCCCCCCCGCCGCCCCGGCTGCAGCTTCTCTTGAAGTGGGGAAATTGTTCACATAGGAAAAGAGTAGGAAGAGTTTGTGCTTTCTGCTCCACGTGATTCAACTCATCTCTGTTCTGCTAATTACATGTTTGCACCAAGGGGTGGAAAGGTTTTAATTCATTAGCACAAGAGTGTATGTTTTTCTTAAAGGGCTGTATTTGAACTTCGGTGACTCCAAACTGCCTCAGCCGTGAGGGTTTTGATTTTCATGGCTTTTGGAACCCGAAGGTGGCTGTGAGAGTAGCCAGGTGCCACGGAAGACTTCATAAGAACTAAAATTGAATTTTAATAGAAGGCAAAAAGAACAGGAGTGCTTTCACAATGGCCTATATCTGGCTATCATTAGCTGCTTCTTTTCTTTCTGTTTCTTTAGCATGTATGTTGTGACTGCAAGAAGGATTTTTGCTCCGTTTGTTCAGTCTTACAAGAAAATCTCCGCAGATGTTCCACGTGTCACTTATTACAAGAGACGGCCTTTCAGCGCCCTCAGTTAATGCGACTAAAAGTCAAGGATCTCCGGCAATATCTCATTCTTCGAAATATCCCAACTGATACCTGTCGAGAGAAAGAAGACTTGGTAGATTTGGTACTCTGCCACCATGGGCTGGGCTCTGAGGATGACCTGGACACGAGCAGCCTCAATTCCTCGCGGTCCCAGACTTCTAGCTTTTTTACAAATTCATTTTTTTCAAACTATACAGCCCCTTCTGCTACCATGTCTTCATTTCAGGGAGACCTTATGGGTGGAGACCGGACCTTCGGATCTGGGGCGCTGGCACAGGTACGAGGTACAACTACACCAAAGGCCTGGCCCCGCTAGTTGGCCGTATAGGGTGGCGCCTTTAGGGCTTCACGACTCCCCGTGGGGGCAGAGGTTCCACAAGCTGCTGAACTCTGTACGTGCAGGCTCTCCCGCTGTGAGTCTCTGAGCCTAGGTGCCGGGTAGCCCCAAAGTCAACTGTCTGAAGCTCATCAGTCTCTTGACTCTAGTTACTTCAGTTTCCTTATAAGTTAAATGCTAACTATTGAAGTAATGACTGAAAAGTAGTGTATAAATGTTTGCAGGATTATTTGTCAGTGACCGTGGACACAGCAGTATAAGTTAACCTAATGCCCAGTTGCCTTGCTACAGTAAAATTGTTCTAATTCTAATTTAGATAAGGGAAAAAGCCATGTGAATTAATCAAATAATGTGATTATCTACTAATTTCAAAGAAATGCCAGGGCAGAATATTGTCCCAGTGAGGTCCTTGGGCATCCTGATTGAATAACGTGCAAGGGCTCGTAATTAATAATTCAGTTCAGATGTATGAATGATTCTGAAATGCTGAATGGATTGTTTTGAACAATTCTCTCCACATTTAATTCTCTTCCCTGAAGAAAGCAGTTAAGAGCAGAGGGAAATCTGGTCTAGTTGCCTTCTAAATAGTCACAAATTAGAGAAGTCCAACCTAGGAGTTTTAATTATTTTCCCAAATGAGAGCTGGCATAACAATGATGCAAACACAAGACACATCTGACTTGTGTGCCACTTTTGGGTATATGACCATTCTTGGAAGGTGTGGGTCTTTGGATGCTGCAACATGGTGCTTGTGAGCCAGTGGGGTGGAATATTTGAAATTGGGAACTGACCTGGACTAGTGTAGCACTATGGTCAAAGTCTGAAGAGAAAGATATGGAAGAAGGTACGTAACCCAAGTCAAAGGTCTTTCTGTTCTGATTGTTGAGGAATTTCTAAAAACTAGAACTAGCATCAGTCATCAGTGAAGAAGTCTAGAAAGCATTCTGTGGAATCAGAATGTCTAGGTATGATGTAGTAGGACTGACGTCTTCCAAATCGATCGGGCTGAACTTAGCGCTTTAGCTTCTATCCGTTATCTTTGAGTTTCCAGCTAGACCAGCCTCATGCGGGTCCTTTGATGACGAAGCAGTGCAGTTGCATACACTGACGGCTTTGGCATTTCGTGATGGCACCTTTCTCAGGGAGTTAGGTTTCTCTGGTTAGGTTGTACGATTTCACACACACATAGGAATTTGGCTTTTGAGATAACTTTATGGAAGGTAAGTTATTTATGATATCATGTAGGGCCCAGCTCTTTGGGAGAGGCAGCAGCACTCCAGATCCAAGGTCATTGTGGAGTATGCCAGGTGCTGGGATCATTCTTGGGAAGGATCTATGGAAGGGTTTTCTCCAGTGTCAAATATTGATAAACAGGGTTGATACTTAGGAAAATAGGATTCCTGACCTAATCAGATTGATATGTGTAGGTACAAAGTGAAATAGCTTCAGCAAACACAGAAGAGGAGGATGAGGAAGATGATGACGAAGATGATGAGGATGATGACGATGAAGAAAACTTAGAGGAGGGGGTGAGTGCTCCTATAAAATTTGCTTTCCTTGACATGCCAACCTGGCAGGCAGGGAAAGTGCCTATGTGGACTTTTGCTAGATTAGCACGGGATGTTTCTTCTGGTTTGAATGTAGCGTAATATAGACAACACTTCAAGAACTGATGAGAAGTCTGGGAAGAGTAGCCAGGGCCAGTGGTGACTGGAGGGTGAGGGGAGCGTGCAGTTGTCCTTGCTGTGGGAGGTCTGCCTTTGCAGGAGCAGAGCTAATGGAAGCCCTCTGTGATCGCAGACGCCTGGCCTCTCTAAGAAGCGAGTACGAGCTTCGCTGTCTGACCTGTCAAGCCTTGAAGATGTGGAAGGAATGAGCGTGAGACAGCTGAAGGAAATCCTGGCTCGGAATTTTGTCAACTATTCTGGCTGTTGTGAAAAATGGGAGCTGGTAGAGAAAGTAAACCGGTTATACAAAGAGAATGAAGAAAACCAAAAGTCATGTAGGTTTCCTTTCTCTTTCTTCCCCTATACTGTCCTTCTTTAGGCTTTTAAAAATTGGGCTGTTTCTATCACAATGAAGTTAGATTTTTTGAGAAAATTATCCTTTTACTGAACAAATAAGATGTATGAATCTGTCGATCTATTAAGAAGTAGGTTTATTATGTGATGTTGGCTCTGAGACTGCCATTGCCAGGTGAGTTAGGTCATCGTCTGTTCAGTCTGGTTTTCTTTGCCATAATTTGTTAGAACTCTAATGAAATTCTTTGTCTCTATAAAAATGCATGCTTTCTCACTAACCCTTCTGGCAGGCCAGTACTTTGGTTATCTCAGTTGTAGCTTTTAAATCCTCACTGGAAAAGAAATTCCCTAGAGCCAAGAAGTTAAGTAGTTCTTAGCATCAGGTATTAGGTTTCTGTGTAAGTTGGGAAAAGCTGAGGTTAAGAATTTCTGATCTATTTATTGATGAGGCATGGAGCAGAAATCCTTAGTAGCAGGGCCAAGCCATAGAGCATTTATAAGCAAGAAAAAAGATTTCAGTGGTGTTTAGACTGACAAATATTATGTTCCTATCTATTTTTTTTTGTTTTGAGAGAGCGAGCGAGCAGGGGGAGGGGTAAAGGGAGAGGGAAAAGTAGACTCCCCACTGAGCAGGAAGCCCCATGCAGGTCGATCCCAGAACCCCAGGATCACGGCCTGAGCCAAAGGCAGACACTCAACCGACTTAGCCACCCAGGTGCCCTATTATGTTCCTATCTAAATGGTCCTCCCATCATTAACTTTTATCACCTTGGATTTTTTTTTCTTTAAATCTGGTTATAATACAGCAATTACTGATAAACAGTTTTGTGTCCAGAATATGCAGGAAGTATTTTGACATACCTATTTCTAAGATGATGCCACAAGGGTAAACACAGGAATCAATCCTCAGAGCCTTCAGAGGTCCCAGGCTGTGGCTGGGAACTGGTATTCTGGCAGTGAGGGGAGAAGTCCGTTTGCTTAGTGTAACGTGTGTACAACTGTGCATAGCGCGCACTGGTCGTGCATGGCCATCCCCCGCCTCCAGGGGTTTATGGTAGAGGAGGCCAAGACATGCACGTTTGCCAAAGTGCCTTTTTCAGTTAACTCACTGCTTACTCTATCCCTGGTCCAATCTCTAGGCCTGTGGAAAACTCATTTTGTTTTGAGCACAGCTGGAATCTTCCCTAGTTTGACTGGCTTCAGTCACTTACGTTGAGATTCACCCCAGTGGCCTTACCTAATAGCCTTGACAGACCCTGGCTCCTCTGCTTTATGCTCAGAACTTAAAAGAGTTGGAAGGAAACTTCCATGCAGGAGAGGGGACCACAGCCTAGACTCTGGTTTACTCAGGAGCCCTCTAGTGTCTTCTCCACTGGCTCATCCGTTGTTTTATCCCATGAATCCTTTCTCCCCAGTCCCTGGTTTACAAGAATCTCTTGACATGGCATTGTTATTTCTCTTAAATCCAGAGACTACTGGCCCTTTAGGGTTGAATTCTTGTTCTTTCTGACTGTTGTATTTCATGATATATTCCCATCAGTCCCCTCTACGACTTGTAAAAAGGGAAGCCTCGGTGTCTATAGCTCTAGGACCAAATCTCAGGCTGAGGTGAACTTTTTAAACTCATCCAGCACCTTTCTTATTCAGAGCTTGGATCTTCTCAGAACCTAAATCTGGGCCACAGAACCAGGATGGCCTGTTTACAGTTAGACAGACTCCAACTGGTTTTTGAGATACTTCTAAACTTTCCCCCAAGTACAGACTACTTGATGTACATACGACTCTTCATAACTTTCCTATCAGTGTGGAAATAAAGCTCTTC
Organism: Phoca vitulina; assembly: GCF_004348235.1. Lineage (NCBI taxonomy): Eukaryota > Metazoa > Chordata > Mammalia > Carnivora > Phocidae > Phoca > Phoca vitulina. The sequence goes on from NW_022589749.1 coordinate 8,885,050, forward strand.
CTACCGAGATGAAGCTCTGGAGACTGACTTTTCCCGAGGCCACACAGTTGGGTTGGAAATTTCCAGTCATGTGCTCTGAGGCCCATGTATAGGACAACCTTGGGTTTCTTCATTTTCACTTACAGAAGTAATCTATCCTTATCACATAAACTTTGAATTACAGCTATAAAATAGAAATAAGTAGCTAACATTTGTTGGGCCCTTCCTACCTGGCCCTAAGCTAAGCATTTCTCATTTCTTCTTTGCAAAACTCTGAAGTATGGGCATTATTACTGCCATTCCTAGTGGAGGGAGCCGAAGTGCAGAGAAGCTGGATTATTTCTCTTACAACACAGGGCTCATCCGGGGCTCGGCCCCCGTCGGGCAGCGCTGTGCCTGCAGCCCCCGCTCTCTGTTGCCTTTCAGATGGCGAGCGGCTGCCGCTGCAGGACGAGGAAGACGACCGCCTGTGCCGTATCTGCATGGACGCAGTCATCGACTGTGTCCTGCTCGAGTGCGGGCACATGGTCACCTGCACCAAGTGTGGCAAGCGCATGAGCGAGTGTCCCATCTGTCGGCAGTACGTGGTGCGCGCCGTGCACGTGTTCAAGTCCTGAAGCCAGGCTCCATCCCAGGCATTTCAATGTACAGAAGCGACTGGAAACTCAGTGTTCAAAGGCTGAAACTATTTTAAAAAATTATTTTCACTACTAACTGGGGACAGAAAGATTCCTGCTAAGTGGTGGTGACGTTGGTCTGCACCATACGCCCGCCAGCCTGTGGCCGGGCCGATTCCCAGGTCGTGCGGGGCTCCGTCCCATGTCCGTGATCACTGATCGCTGATGAAGTCAGACTGCTTACAGCATCAGCTCCTGCTCTCTTCGGAGAACGTTTATCCTGTTCTCTTATTTCTCCTTCATGCTCTTTTTAACTTAAACTATTCAGATGTTTGAAACTTCTGTTCTCTTTGGATGAGATCACGTCCACAAGTGGCCAACATGGTACACACTGAGCAGTGGCCCCTCGGAATGGTCACTTTATTAGTCGTGTAGATTTTAAATGCTACTATTTGATGAATGTAAGTTTCCACATTGTTGCTATTTCTGCGTTTAAACATAATTGGGAACAACCGACATTCTGTAGTCAACTTGCCAGGGCCTTAGACTCAACATGTCCATTTCTGTTCAGGTACAGCTTTTTAGAGCAAGGGCTGCATCTAGCTTCTTTCGTTAGAGAAGTGTGTGTGTGAAATTCTTTTTTTTAATGTGTAATCAGTTTACACTGTTTTGTATAGTCAAAGTGTATTTTCAGTGCTACCGCTAGCTAATTTGAACTTTAGGAATAAAATTAGATTTTAAGAAATGCTTTTGCTTACATTGTCCTAGTCAGTTCCTAATTCACTTGGGTACAGCACGAATGGGTGTCTGCGTCCGGTCTGGCACCCTTCTTCACAAGGGACGGGAGCACCTTCAAAGACGTGCGGTCTTTGCTGCTGACTACCAGTAAGCTTAACTACGGACTTGCTGTTTCCATTGACCAGGTATTGTGCTGGGCGCTTTCTGGTTCTCTCCAGCATTCTGAAATCGGTTGCCTTGCTTTGCAGATGGGGAACGTCTGAGAAATTAAAGAACTTGTCTAAAATCTTAGAAAGTTGCTGGGACACTTGGCTGGCTCAGTCGAAGAGCATACGACTCTTGATCTCAGGGTCATGAGTTCGAGTCCTGAGTTGGGAGTAGAGATTACTTAAAAAGTGGGTGAATTATTTGGTATGTGACTATCTCTTAATAGAGCTGTTACCAAAAAAAGTGGTAATAAAATATTTGATACTTTAAAAAGGAAGTGGCTAATGTCAGGATGTGAACCTGGCTCTGATGCTAATGTTTTCTTAACTCTTCCGCTACCACCCAGCAAATGAGAAACTGGACATGGGCTTACGGAGAACGGTTCCTAGGATATGAATGATCTGAAATCGCTTTACTTTCACATCTAACTCCAGCCAGGGTGGTGTTTGGTTGAAACCAACTGTGGACTCATTCCCACTGGTAGTGGGCAGGTATGTTTTTAAGAATTGCCTAACATCTCAGCTGAGGCCTATTGGGTTTTATTTTTTGACTCTGCAGTGAATATATTGCACATGCCTTTAAGTGCTCAGGATCCACAAGTCAGTCAACAAATCTGAAGATTATAGCAAGGGAGGCAGATAGTCTGCCCCTGGGTGTAGGGGGGAAAGTTTGCCTAGTTGTGAAAAAAAGCATGCCTTCCCATGTCTTCTAGTTTTGAGGGTCAAAGCGTGCAAACCCAGGCCTCGTGGATATTTCAAAGAACCTTCTCTCCTGTTTGCCTACAGAGCCCAGGGTGGGTGTTGGCCACAGTTCATGGTAAGCAGCCTGAGCAGATCATTACCTCACCACAGAAGCAATAAAACTCACCCCCTGCCGAAGCTTTAGGAGCACTTACCCAATCTATACCTCTCGTGAGAGTGTGAACTCCAGAAATTCAACCTTGCCCTCAAATCGCTGATTTGGTGGAAAGTCGTCTTCAAAGCCTGGCCGGCAGGTGATAAACACACTAGAGTAGAAGCTGAGCAGCAGGTGCTGGATTGTCTTAAATTAGAAAATTGAGATTCATTTGTACATGGCCTCAGCTTCAAACAGCTTGTTTGGTGTTTCCTCTTGGATTTATAGAAGTTGTCTTAGGTACTTGTTGTTAGCAAGAGAACAAAAAACTCTTAATGGTGTCTTTTAAAATTTTATTTGTCAGAGAGAGAGCACACAAGCAGGGGGAGTGGCAGGGAGATGGAGAAGCGGACTCCCCACTGAGCAGGGAGCCCGATGCAGGACTCGATCTGGGGACCCTGGGATCACGTACTGAGCGGAAGGCAGACACCCAACCGACTGAGCCACCCAGGCGCCCCTTAATGGTGGATTTTTTTAAGGTAGTGTTTTGAATTAATCTTGGTTTAGTGAGTAGGCAACAGAAATTTTTAGCCTAACAGGCTGGACAGCTCACAATACTGACTGACTTGTTTGGCAGAGGGCAAACATGTCTCCCTGCAATGTACATTTTCTAGCTGGCATGCTGTCTCTTTAATTTTTTGAACAGGTAATATATGGATAAAAGTGTGAAGGTCTACAGTGGAATACAGTGCTGTTCCCTTGCTCCCATCCTCACAATATAGGATAGCATTTGATGCTTTGGACATGCCATGGTGTTTCATCCTTTGTAAACCTCAGGTTCCCTAGAGGAAGGAGGGACGGAGCGGAGCCTCTTTTCTGGATTAGGAAGCTGCGATCTAATCCATGAAGCACTGCCTCTGGCTTATGGTCCTTTTTTGGCTTCATCAGTTATGGTCTATGCACTCAGCAACTATTTACAAGCATTTAGCTCAGGCTGGCCTCATCTAAAGCTCATTGTTTTTTTGTGTTGTTGTTTTTTTTTTTTTTTTTTTTTTTTTTTAAGATTTTATTTATTTATTTGAGAGAGAGAGAATGAGAGACAGAGAGCATGAGAGGGAGGAGGGTCAGAGGGAGAAGCAGACTCCCTGCCGAGCAGGGAGCCCGATGCGGGACTCGATCCCGGGACTCCAGGATCATGACCTGAGCCGAAGGCAGTCGCTTAACCAACTGAGCCACCCAGGCGCCCTGTTGTTTTTTTTTTTAAAGATTTTATTCGTGAGAGACAAAGAGGCAGAGGCAGAAGCAGGTTCCCCGTAGAGGGAGCCCAAGGTGGGACTTGATCCCAGGACCCTGGGATCGTGACCTAAGCCGAAGGCAGACGCTTAACCGACTGAGCCACCCAGGTGCCCTTTACTATTATTTGTATTTTTATTTTCTTTAAAGATTTTATTTGACAGAGAGAGAGTGAGAGAGAGAGCCAAGCAGAGGGAGCGGCAAGGAGAGGGAGAAGCAGGCTCCCGGCTGAGCAGAGAGCCTGACCCGAGGCTCCATCCCGGGACCCTGGGATCATGACTGACTGAGCCACCCAGGTATCCCTAAAGCTCATTTTTAAAAATAATTATGTCTGTACCGAAACTGTAATGGGGTATCTTTGGTTTGTTCAGGACACCCAGGGGAGCTCATATGCAACCACTACAGGATGGTGGCCTGCCTCAAGCCTGGAGAGACCAGTGTCTTGGTTCTGAGGCATGTCCCTATGGTAGCTTTGGCTCCCCAGCCCTGGCAGCCCTCTCTGCCTCTTCTTGGCAGACCTGCGGACTCCTGGAAACATTACAGGAGAAACAGGGCTCTCCGGCCCCAGTGACTGTTCACCTGGAGAACACAGTTATCCTTAAAGCAATTCCCAGAGAAGAGGAGGCCCTTACTGGACATCAGGGTAACACTTATTTGGAAGTTCGGAGAACTCAGGCTGGCCTCTGGGGGGGGGGGGGTTGCTCCATGATGAATGAACAGGCTTGCAAAGGTAAGCCACACTTTTATAAACAAACCATAGCGTTGGGCCCCTGGTTGGCTCAGTTGGTGAAGTATCTGCCTTCGGTTCAGGTCATGATCCCAGGGTCCTGGTTGGCTAGTCCCACATTGGGCTCCCTGCTCAGTGGGGGGTCTGCTTCTCCCTCTGCCCCCACGCCCGCCTGGTGCTCTAATAAATAAAATCTTAAAAAACAAACAAAACATAGTGTTCAACGAATCTTACCTCTTTAAAGTGCATCTCCCGAGTTCAATTTTGGGGTGTAACAGCTGCAGAGGTCTCCAGTTTGCATCAAAGGATCTCTGGGTTTAAACTGACAGGCAGCATGAGACTGGGTAGGATCTAAAACCATTTTGTGGCAAAAAAAAAGGCGGGGGGGCAACAAATTACGGAGGAAGGAAGGTGGGTTATCTTCTCCATTTTCAGATTCACTGGAGCAGTCCTTTCCAAAGGGGAGAAGGTTGTAAGACCCTTTTAAAAAAATTCTGTGATCTAAAAGGCCTTCTCCCTGGTTTGTGTGTCTCCAGTTGGAGACATCCTCTCACAACCACGTGCCTCCCGCCGCCCTGGCCCAAGAGTCGGCTCCTCCCTCGCCCGCTGGCCCCAGTGCATCAGTGGCCTCCAGGGAGAGGCTGAGGAGAGGACAGCCCCCCCCGCGCCCCTGGGGCTGTGGCAGTTCTTTCCGGCAGCCCCGCAGGTAAGCCACCTGCCGCTGGTGGCACACACGGGCCGCGCTCCTCCGCGGACGGAGCTAGGGTGTTTATACCATGTCGAGACCGCTGCCTCTGGACTTCTCAATCCGATTCCGAGTCCACTCGAACAGAAACTCTCCAAGGCCAAGAGTGCTTTTTTGTACAATTGTTTATACAAATTCAACAAAGGTAAAACCGCATCGGGGAAGGTCTAGGAAAACACCACCTTACAACAATGGCACCGATGAAGGCGTAACTTGACAGCGCGGAAACAGCCATGTTCTCAACTTTGAACGAGAACTCAACTCACTTCAAGGGAGAGAAAAAAAAGGAAAAGAAAGGCTATGTTGGATCATTTATTCTACTTCTTGACCCACCGTATAAATTAGATCTGTGTAGAGTACAAGAGCTCATGCCGGCGCAAAACCCTCCTGAGTGCAAAGGCTGAAGTCTGAATTTTAAAATTTTGAGAAATGGGTGAATTCTATACAGAGGAAACTTGGCAAAGTGTCTTACTTCGACTATAATTAACATATATCCACATGCTTATGTAATTCTTGACGTACAAAGCAGGCTCTCAACTTCCAGTTAAACATGCTTTTAATTGGAAGGTCTTCACCTGCTTTGCCAGATCTGGGCACGTGTGGAGACGATTATTTGTATCGATGAAGTACAGGTTAAGTTCTCTCCTACCTTAAGGAAACCAGGAAAGTTGGCAATCTCAAAACAATAAAAACACAGGTATGCATTCAAACCTTGCATAAATAACTTTTAAACAATTTGTACAAAAATAGTTCTGCATAATGTAAGATGTAACAAAACCAAACAAACAAAAAGTGTCACAGCGGCAGCAGATGTGGTGTGTGGTCCACTTGACGTTGACCCCGCCCCCCAGAGTTGCAAGGAATGAGGCGTCCAGAACCAAACCACCACCACCATCCAAACTCCTAAGCTCACGCTTCAGTAAGAGAATTTCTTCAACATCCATCCTCCTCGCCCGTGGGAATGTCTTCTTGAAAAAGGCTGCCTTTAGAAATGGTCCAGAAAGCAGTGCAGTTATAATTCAGAGCCCAAAGCGAAGTGTCCGGTTCACTCATCCCCCAAACAGGTGGTGGAACGGCTTCTCCCTCAGCGAGACTTGCCAAATGGAATCGTGTGGTCTGTTGTTTCAAGTTCCGAATTGAAAATAAAAGCCCTAGTTTCTGTAAAGTTTTTTCCCCTCCCCGGCCGTGTCCCCTCCCCCCACCCCCCCTTATTTACATACTTGTCCTTGGACTAACTCAGTTTCTGCAGGAGTTTTTCTTCCACTTGCCCAAACTGGACACTCACAGACATCTCCGCTATGAACTGCTCACAGCCTTCCTTGGTCACCTGTTTGCAGTACCTCAGGTCAATATGACAGATGTTTCCACAGCGTTTGAAGAAGGACAGGCACTGGTCAGTAACCTTATTGCAGTCTGCAGGGAAGAGGAGACAACGTGAGGTGGAGGGACTGCAGACAGAGGCCACAGGCCCCTACCGCCCCCGCCCCAACCCCAGCACCGAGCAATGAAGAAACAGGACAGAGCCCTTGAGCATAGTCCAGTCCCTAGTGCCCGAGGGAAAACTGCACTTGCTGGAAAGCTCTCATTAAATTGGTAGTTGGAACAATTCCCCATTATAAAGGTTCATGTATGCTTGAAAAGCATTCAGACTTCCCAGTAAAATCACTTACAAGCTTAAATCATTGCCTCTTTATATGTATATATTCTCACATAAATAGGTCTCCTGTCTATGCTGTTTAACAAAGACAGGATCACACGATATATTAAAGAGCTTGCTTTTCCTATCTAATTTATTGTCGGTAAGTCCTCCCTGTGTACGCTCTTGTGCACTTATCAGCTTATTCCCTTCAGATCAGTTCCGGGGGAAGGTAGGGAGCAAAGGGTGAGAGTGAGAACATCTGTATGGTCATCTTGGGATCCTTTTCCCTGATATGGGCACCAGGGCTTTCAAGCGAGGCACAGCGTGCTTGTGAGCCCCCTTACTAAATGTTTACTGGAAACCCATGCAGAAGACCTGGGTGTTAAAAGGGGCTGGCGAGATTCTGTTGACAGCGAGCAAACCCAGAATTTGGAATCCTTCATCATGCCCTCACTTAGAGACACGCTCTTCTACCCATACTCTATTAATTTATATTTTGCTTTTACCACCCTCTTTTGTTTTAGAACTGAATCCATAGTCAATTGGCTTCAATGCCAGTTAGCATCCAACTGGGGCTCAGAGCTCCCCCTCTGGGCCAGATAAATTCCTTCATCTCTGGTGTTCAGATGGAGGCCTCTCTTTCTCATCACTAGCATCTGCACTTTTTTTTCCATTCAGGTGAGTAGGAATGAAAACAGTACAGGCAAACTATCAAAATAATACAGCCCTAGTGTAGGCCTCATGATTATCCACGTCCCAGGGTTGGAGGTGGCATAAAGAAGTAAACAAGTTCAGGGCGCCTGGGTGGCTCAGTTGGTTAAGCAACTGCCTTCGGCTCGGGTCATGATCCTGGAGTCCTGGGATCGAGTCCCACATCGGGCTCCCTGCTCAGCGGGGAGTCTGCTTCTCCCTCTGATCCTCCCCCTCTCATGCTCTCTGTCTCCCATTCTCTCTCTCAGATAAATAAATAAAATCTTAAAAAAAAAAAAAAAAAAGAAAAAGAACAATTGGTTTAAAAAAAAAAAAAAAAGTAAACAAGTTCAGCCAAGTTGCAGGATACAAAATGAACACGCAAAAATCAGTTGCATTTTTATACACTAGCAATGAACAGTCAGAAAATTAACAATTCCACTTACAGTAGCATCAAAAAGAATAAAATACTTAGGAATAAGTTTAACCAATGAAGTGAATGACTTTACACTGAAAACTAAAAAAGTGCTGCAAGAATTTAAAGACAGAAATGGAGAGCTACCCCATATTCATGGGAAGACTTAATATTGTTAAAATGTCAAAATGTCAACACTACTCAAAGCAATCTACAGATTCAGTGAAGTTGCTATAAAATACCAACAGCATTTTTTTACAGAAATACAAAAATCCATCCTAAAATTCATGTAGAAATGTAAGGAAGGGATCCTGAATTGCCAAAGCAGTCTAGAAAACAAAATTGTTTTCAATTTTCCTGACTTCCAAACTCACTACAAAGCCACAGCATGTATTACCGGCATTAAGGTCATATAGACGAAGAGACCAGAACTGACAGCCCAGAAATTAAACCCTTGAATCTTCGAAGATTTCTGGCAAGGTGCCACAACCACTTAGTGGGTAAAAGACAAAGTTTTCAACAAATGGTGCTGGGAAAATTGGATATCCATATACAAATGAATGAAGCTGGACCTTCTACCTCATACCATACACAAAATTAACTCAAAATTATTTAGACCTAAACATAGGAGCTAAAAACTGTATGACTTTGAATTAGTCAACGGTTTCTTTCGTTTTTCTTTTTTTAAAGATTTTGAGAGACAGAGCATGAGCAGGGGAGTGGTGGGAGGGGCAGAGGGAGAAGCAGTCTCCCCACTAAGCCAGGGCTTAATCTCAGGACCCTGGAATCATGACTGGAGCTGAAGGCAAACACTTAACTGACTGAGCCACCCGGGCACCCCTGAATTTCTCAATGGTTTCTTAACACCATACCAAAAATACAAACAAAAAGAGACTGAACTAAATCAAAGTTAAAAACATTTATGCAAACGGCACTACAAGTGAGTGAAAAGACAACACAAAAAATGCGCAAAAGTATTCGCAAATCATGTATCTGATAAGAGATTAATATCCAGAGTATATATATAAAGAACTACAACTTGGGGCACCGGGGTGGCTCAGTTCCGACTCTTGATTTCAGCTCAGGTCATGATCTCATGGTTGTGAGATGGAGCCCTGCATTGGGCTCTGCTGGGCATGGAGCCTGCTTCTGCCCACCCCTGGCTCGTGCACCTGCTCTTCTCTCTGCAGAAGAGTGGAGTTTCAGTCTCTGGTCTGGGCACCATCTGGCACAGCAGGCTGGAGCACCCAGCCAAAATCAGGGTCTATGGGGAAACTTCCCTGCTGACTGTTGAGATGCCCCAGCCGCCTTCCCTTGCCAGGCCCTAGGACACCGGGCAGCCTAGCTTGCACCCTCCAGTTGGGAGGTCAAAGAGAATCCTTTTGGCAGCCCTGACCAGCTCAAGAGAAAAGTCTGAAAGATCTCACCTCTGAGTTTCCCCAAAGAAATAACCCATGCTGACCACACACTGACTGATGTCCACAGCCTCCGGTCACCCCAAAGCGGACAACCACGCACTGACACTAAATCTGAGGAGGATCTCTCATGAGGGCCACTGACTACGTCTGAAGGAAAAAGTATATGCAGGGAGAAGAAAATAAAACTATCAATATCCTCAGGATGGATCTAAGAAACAGGAATAGGCCTCTTTACAAAAGTACAAAGAACAGGTGAGGGGAGAGGGTGGGGGGATGTAGGGGGAGGGTGTGAGTTCAGTGAATAAAATAAAGCTGGAAAATTAAAAATATAGGTTGAACCATATGGAACTGCCCATGTTTTGACTGTTTTTGACCTACATAAACAACAGCAATAAAAACCGGGGCACCTGGGTGGCTCAGTCGATTAGGTGTCTGACTCTTGGTTTTGGCTCAGGTCATGATCTCAGGGTCGTGGGATCGAGCCCTGCACTGGGCTCACACTCAGTGGGGAGTCTGCTTGTCCCTCTTCTTCTGCTCCTCCCCCCACTTGCTCTCTCAAATAAAAAAAATCTTAAAAAAACAAAACACTGTATGAATTGTGTGATAAAGTAGAAGAAAATTCCCAGAAAAGAAAAAAGAAGACACGATGATGGAAAACAGGAGGAAAAAAAAAAAGAAGGAAAAAAAAAAGGGTATCAGAGCACTAGTTAATACAGAGAAAACAGAAGAAAAGGAAATTAAGAAATAATTCAAGGAAATTTCCCAGAACTGAAGGACATTTGTTTCTAGATCGAAAGGGCTCATGAGCGTGCTGCATGAAAAGATTCAAACCAAGGCTCATCATCAAAAATTACAGAAAACTAGGGGCACCTGGGTGACTCAGTGGGTTAAGCCTCTGCCCTAGGTCATGATCCCAGAGTCCCTGGATGGAGCCCCACATTGGGCTCCCTACTCAGTGAGGAGTCTGTTTCTCCCTCTCCCTCTGCCCCTACCCCTGCTCCTTTGCTCTCTCAAAAGAAACAAAACCTTTTAAAAAAAAATTACAGAAAAATAGAAACAAAGAAAATGTCCTAACAAACTTCCGAGTAGAGAAAATATTCACCGAAGGATGAAGTATCAAGTGGGTCTGGATTAGACTCTGGAAGGCAAAGAAAAAGGAGCAATGCCTTCCACTTTTTTTTTTTTAAAGCCATGATTTTTTTTTTTTTACGTTTTTATTTATTCATTTGAGACACAGAGATAGAGAGAGAGAGAGCATGAGCAGGGAGAGAGGCAGAGGGAGAAGCAGGCTCCCTGCTGAGCCAGGAGCCTGATGTGGGGCTCGATCCCAGGACCCTGGGATCATGACCTGAGTGGAAGGCAGACGCTTAACCATCTGAGCCACCCAGGCGCCCCTGCCTTCCACTTTCTGAAACAACATGGTTCCTAGATCCAGCTAAGCTATCAATTAAATGTGAGGGAATAACATTTTGGACAAAAATGTGGGATCAAGGAAAGTGGGGACCCTACACAACACACAGACCAAGAAAATTTCTAGGATGGTAGTGGGAGACAGTCCCAGGCTGAACAGAAGGCAGGAGTCTGGGAGAAAGTCCACAAAGGAGGGCTCCTGCAGAAACTGGTCGGGGCCAGAGGGATTTGTGTGGGGGCAGAACAGTACTCGAGTCTGGTGCAGAGTCCGCTTAGAGACTAAGCAAAAAAGAGGCAATTATTGGGGGGTGGGAGGATGGGTTAGCCTGGTGATGGGTATTAAGGAGGGCACGTTCTGCATGGAGCATCGGGTGTTATACGCAAACAATGAATCATGGAACACTACATCAAGAACTAATGATGTAATGTATGGTGATTAATATAACATAATAAAAAAAGCAATTATTATTAACTCCAGGAAAAAAAAAATTTGTGCGAGAAGGGAAATGTACTTACAGTACACTATTTAGCTCAACAGTGGACAGTACTTATGTGGCCATAAAAAGATAGAGACTTGGGGCGCCTGGGTGGCTCAGTTGGTTAAGCGACTGCCTTCGGCTCAGGTCATGATCCTGGAGTCCTGGGATCGAGTCCCGCGTCGGGCTCCCTGCTCAGCAGGGAGTCTGCTTCTCCCTCTGACCCTCCCCCCTCTCATGCTCTCTGTATCTCATTCTCTCTCTCAAATAAATAAATAAAATCTTTAAAAAAAAAAAAAAAAAAAGATAGAGACTTAACTGTGAATTAGAAAGATAAGGCGGGGAGAAGATGTAAGAATAGTAATCCTTGTGTTCTACACAGCAAGCTGATAAATAACAGCATGCCCGAGTGGAAAAAGAAAATCAAGAAATAGCAACATAGGCTTGCTGTGTGGAAGTACAGACACTGGAAGAAAGACTTTAAGGCGGTTGTGTATGGGGTGGGGGGGATCAGGGGAAGAGAAGGGAAGGGCCTGCCTTGTGCACCCAAATAAATACTCTGCGGTGAAATTCAGCCTGAATAACAAAAGCTGGACAACTGTGACTTCACTCTGTTACTAGAGCAGATCCTGCAAGTTCATGGATCCTGAAGCATGTCCACTGTCCTCTATTTTGTGCCACAGACTTAACTTTTATCATTAGTTATACTGATGGCAAGGGAAAACTTTGTAAAAAGAGACGACTCTCAAAGAGACTGGGTATAGAGGTCTGCCGCCACGGACGGCAGAGCCCTTCACCGGGACGCAGAGCTCCCTGTACGGAGACGAAGGGAGGGCCTTCGTGGAAAAGCGAATGCAGAAGCGGGTTTCCACACGCGCAGGCACGGCGTGGTCGGCACCGCAGGGGAGGACTGATCCTGGGATCTCGGCCCCACGGCCGGGGGACTCCTAGGAGAGAGTCACCGCAATGCCCAGCCCCGCCCAGGCCCTTCTCCCCAGGGGGGAGCATCCGTGCAAGACCACGCGGGGAGCCAGGAGAGCTCTCTTCTCCGCCTCCACAGGGAGGGACAACCCTTGCCACCAAAACCCCCCGAGGAGGAGGAGGAATGGCTTCCTAGGTAGAGAACGGTCTCATACCGCCAAACCTCCCCATTCCTCCTCAAGTGTGGCACAGTTGACAGGAATGTGTGTATCTACCAAGCATGAAGTGAAGGTGTCCTTTATTAGTTGCTAATTTCTGGAGGAAAAAAGTGTTTTTTTAGGTCTTGTGTAAATCTTACATACACAATCTGACATCCTAAGCAATGAGACCAGATCTGGCTGAGCTGGGCGGAGGGGGGCCGCACTCTCTGTCCAGCTCGCCATCAGTCACGCCCCAGGCCTTGCAAACCGACTCCAGCCCATCAGCAAGTAGAGTGAGGATCCTGCAGACGCAGAACCCCGGTGCCAGCTGCAGAGTTTTCTCCCCTCCGACAGGCCCCTGATAGCGGGGTCAGGAGGGGTGCACGTAAGTGCGGACAACAGCAACAGAAACCAAGCTACTTCATCGGTCCAGCCTGCCCGGCCTCACCGCCCGCCGCTGCCCTGCTCCCCTCTCTGCAGCGCGAGCCAGCCTATCTACACCACCCGGGAGAAGTTCCTCAAGTCGGTATTTTGGGTCAGGAACCACGGCTCTGTGCTCTGGCTGCTACCAGCACCGTTTCTTGGCAGCAGGTATTAGCAATCCAGCAGTAAGTGCTGTGTTTCATGTTTCTCCTCTGGCCTAGGCCGTCTGTCTGTATTGTTACAGATCTGTCGTCGCCCTAACACCGGGACCCTCCGAGAGCAGGCACACAAACTATTTCCCCACAAATGTGAAGGTCCCAGCCTGTCCCCCGGGGTCCCAGAAAGACCCTGCTGGGTGCCCCCGACTGACCTGATAGGTTGATTTCAGTTAAGGAGTCTCGGGTGGTGGTGCCCACAGCAGTGAGCAGGTTGATGGACTGGTCAGTAACATGGTTACAGTAACTAAGGTGGAGCTTGGAGAGCAGGGGCATGTGGCGTATGATGAGCCGCAGGGAGGCGTCCGTGATGTCCAGGCCTGCTAGACGCAGCTCCACAATGTTCCGGAGCTTGCTCCGATTGTCCATCTGACCTGAGGGGGCAGGAAGGAGGGAGGCAGCATGTCGACCTGACCGGGGAGATCTGGTCACACTAACCTAACACTCGAAGGCCGACCAGCCACGTGTCACACTGGGGTTTCACTTGGCCATTGAGTATTTCCCCACATTAGTTCCTACATTTAAAAATCTAAAGATTCCACATCAAATCTCACACTTCTGGAGTCTTGAAAAATCCGAACATTTTAGAAACACAGCCCTCACTCTACCCAGCAGTACTCAGCCAGTTGGGGCAGGACAGCACAGCATCTCTGGATCACCACGCTTTCCTTGTGTAAGTGACAGGTGGGGAGCAATGACTCTCGCAACCCGGCCCAGGAAGGCTCCCTCCTGGGACCCCATCTCTAACTACACTGACCCCCGTGCTTATGGAGGCTTAAAGCCAACGAAGGATAGATGAACAGAGAAGCAGTCAGATGCACGCGAAGACCCCCCAGTGGAGTCTCGGCGTGCAAAGAAGCCTCTGCTCTCACGCATCGCTTCTACTCCTGAAAGTGCCCGAGAACATGTCAGCCAGGACAATCTCTGCACCTTCTGGGAAAGGGCTGAGACCAGAGGAGGCTTGAGAACACATGCACCAGGTGGGGCCTGTGGTGAAAACCAGATCCAATGGCACAGCCTGGTCACACCGCCTCTAAGCTGACCCCCCTGGGCACGCCCTGGGCCTGGCCACTCACCTGGCCTGTTATCTGTGGGTGGGGACAGGAGATCCCGCATCTGGGCATCCTTTAGTCCTTCTACCCACTGGACATCCAGGGTCCGGAGCAACGGACAGCTAGAGCTACAGAGAGCTGAGACCGCGATCCATGAGCAGCCCGACAGCACCAAATCTCGGAGCCCTGGGGGACAGAGGTGGCAGGTCAGGAGATGCACCCTAGCCCCGACCACCGCACCTCTGGGGTCCCTGGCCCAGTGCTCACCAGGCAACCGGTTGATGAGCCAGCTCAGCTGTTTCTTGGAGATGTTGGTCCAGCTGAGGTCCAGGGAGACAGGCTGCCGCCGGATGATGCCACTCAGCATCAGGGGTGTGATGGACTTGCAGTGGTTCAGATCGATGCGGGTCCATAACCGCTTATCGCAGCACCTGGGGGCCAGGCCCAGCAGAGGGGGCATCATCAAACTTGGGGGCCCTGGCTGTGGCAACTTCCCCACTACCAAGGTCGGGGGTGGGGGACTCCCTAACTCCATCCTCTGGATCCTTCGTTTAACGCCTGTCCTGCCCACACCTGGGCACCTTTGCTCTGACTGCCACGGGCCCCCATGGGAGAAGCAAGTACCTGCTCTGCATTAAGTATTTACTGGGGGCTTTACTACACCCCCTACAGGCCACTTCTCACAACAGTGCTCTAGGCAGACATCGTATTATACCCTTTTACAGGTGAAGGTAAGTAACCCGGCAAAGGCCAGAAAGCTAGGAAATACCAAAGCTGAAGTTAAGATCAGTAACTGGAACCCTTGCTTTGAACCTGGGCTACCTCTTTAAGGACAAGGACTCCGCCTGGTCCTTAGCTCAGCTTCCAAGGGCTGAATCAGACAATCAACTAGGGTTCACCTCTTCTGACAAGACCAGCGTGACCAAATTGCTGTAGCCACCCGGAACTCTTTGAGAAGAATTAAGCTGGACTGAGCTTAGAAGGAAAGAAAGATCACCACGATGACTAAGGTGGGGACACATACCCCGCATGTGCCATTCCCGGGCTAGTCTAAGCCTGAGCCTGGAGCCCGACACCGGGCCAGTCCCTCGCTGCCTCCCCATCCAAGCTCAGCCAGCGCCCCTCACCAGCGGTTCCAGGTCCTGCAGACCCGCATGCAGACACACAAGTCTTGGTGGCTGAGGTAGCTGAAGACGGCCATCCACACCTCCCTGTGCATCACATGGGCCGCCCCATCATCCAGGGGCAGCGAGTCAGGCGGGGGGCTGATGGGGGGTGGCCGAATCACGTGTCGCTCCATCTGGATGCACTTGGGCGGGGACACGGAGGGAGGGGGCCGGGAGATGACACGGGGTGGGCTGCGCAGGCCGGGCCCCAGCTGGTGCCGCAGCTCCCGAGGGGTGCCGGTGAGCCCCTTGCTGAAGCGGTGGGGGCGCTCGCAGAGGCCCAGGGGCCGCTTGGGCTCCTCGCTCTCACTCTCAGGCTCTGACTTGATGGGCTGGTGGTTCTCGTTGGCCAGGCTGTTCTCCGTCTTCTGGATCTCTTGGTTCAGCTCCTTGCTCAGCTCCTTGCTCAGCTCCTTGGTGGGAAGCCGCCTTTTCCTGCGTATCTTTACCTTTTTCTTCTCCTCGGGGCCCTCTGCCCCCTCCGTGCTGGGCCCAGCAGTAGGGGAACTGGAGCGGGAGTGGTCGCTTTCCCGGGCCTTGGGGGGCGCCTCGGGCAGGTCATCCTCCGGCTCCTGCTTGAAGCGCCGGAGAGGCTTGTTGGCAAGAGCCATCCGGTCCTCGGCGTTCTTCCAAGACCGCCGCTGAGGGAGGAGGGGGAGCGAGGGCAGCTAAGCCCCTAGGCTCAGGGCTGCACCCACCCAGGCCTCTCCACCCTCCCACGTGGGACCCACTGACCCAGGGGCAGGTGTGGGGGGGAGGGGAAGACAGGAGAATGGAAGACGGTACCTTTTTCCTGAAAAGCTTATCTTCTTTGCCAGGTTTTAGCTGTCACAGGAATAAAAGCATGCAGAGCTTGCTCCCAGGGTTCATGGGATTTGGTCCCCTCTACCCCCAACCCCACCACGAAACCACAGTCTCTAGAGTAGGGGCTGGAGGGTCACCTTTCCCCCAAATCCCATCTCTACTGTGACTGATGGACAGTGGGCCCTCCCTGCTGCTTTTAAGAGAGAAGTTGGAAGGGAGAAATGTGGTCGAACTGTTCCCACCCAACCGACCTCCCACCCTTGGACAAACCCTGAGATGTGCACTGGCCCACTGAGGTCAGACCTGGCCCTGGAAGCCAGTCCTGGAGGCAGGGCCTGCGGGGTTCCCAGCAGAGCCTTAATGGCTGGAGCTGGGAAGACAACCAGGCGCCACCTCGTGGCCGAAGCGGGAAAGGCCGGTGGGCGGAGCGGGGCCGCCAGGATCCTCCGAGGTTCCCAGATCCACAGGGCTTCCCCGCAGCAGCTTCAGCTTCCCAGGCTCCTCGCCAGAACCACGAGCCAGCGATCCGGGACTGGGGCCTGGGAAGCTGCGGCGGCTGCGGCAATGGGCTGGAGGACCCGGGGGGAGGGGGGTCGCGGGGGCGGCCCGGGACTCGCAAGTCCCCAGGGCCTCGGGAGGGCGGGGCGACGTGGGAGCACCTGCTGCTGGAAGTAAGTGAGACTGGATCTCCACCAGGGGCTGAGGCTGCTGCCTAGAGGGGGCCTCGGCGAGAGGTGAGAGGAGGAACCGGGGGACGTTTGCAGCGTCGAGGCCTAAAGGGGTGGGAAGAGGAGTGACTCGCTGGTTTTCCCCTCCTTTCTTTTGGGCCGGGCTCTCAGGACTTATGTGACCTGCTCAGGGCAGCCAGAGGCCAGGACCCCGAGTTCTCCCCGCTGCCCATCCCCGCCCCCGCCCGTGCGCCCCGCACCCAGGACCAGCCAGGCCACCCCTCGCTGCCCAGCTCCTCCCAGTCCGTACTCGCTTGCGTCCACTCAGCTCTTGGGGCTTCTCGTATTTCCGCTTCCTCCTCAGGTGCACGTCGTCCGTCTTTCGGCGCAGGATGCCGTCCGGGGGCACCTTCTTGGGGTGTTCGTCTGACCTGCGCCGAGGCGCCTCCTCACACTCACTCCTTCGCTTGGCAGGCTCCTGCCCTTCCTTGTTGTCCCGGTTCATCTTCTGCTCCTTGAGCAGGGAGCCGGGCAGGTTGGAGGCATACTTAAAGCCAGGGCCACGCTTTTGCTTGTAGGCCAAAAAGAGAGAAGGAACAAACCAACTGTATATCTTTGGACTTGCCCCCCTCCCGGAACCCGCAGCACCCCAATGGCCGACAGCGCAGGGACAGGCTGCATCTGGCAAGGCCAAGGTCCTCCCCTCCCAGGCTTGACCCCTGGGACTTGGAGCCCGGCACTCACTTTCCCGGTCTTGCCGGCGTGGTTACACTTTGGACACTCCCAGCAGTTTGGAAGCTCATCGTTGACCACGCCCTCTGACTCCTTAATCTGCAGAGGACACACGCCAGTCAGCAAGCAGGGAGGGGGCAGAAGATGCCCCACCTGCGAGGAACATCAACAGCCCCCTCCCAGATGTCATTTCTAGCCCATCCCTGACCAAAAGAAAACAAAGGTGGCTCAGACGGGTGGCTCTTGATTCTGGCCAGGGGTCAAATCCTAACTTTGCCTCTTACTAGTTCAGTGACCGTGGGCTGGTGCCCTCGATCATGAAATGGAATGTACCTGTCTCACCACCGTTCTGCAACAGGTCAGGGAGATAACCTAGGTAAAGCGACTGGCTCAAGGCCTGGCACCCAGAAAGGACCCCACCAATTGTTCAGTCATGGAGCAGCACTGTCCTGGGTGCTAAGTGTGAGCAGCTCCGAGGCGCTGTATCTGATCTGGGAGACTGAAGTCACCAGGCAAATAAACCATGAAGGTCTGACTTCCAAAGGCAGGGAGAAATCACAGTGCCCCCTTCAGAGTGGGAGGTGTGTGCAGGAGGATGAGCCTCCAGGCAAACCCCCACTACCACCACGGAGGAACGGAGACATTCCAGAGCTGAGTTAACATCTGGGGCAGGCCGACCTCAAACTTGCTAAAACACACAGATACACATAGGCTGACACCTGGGATGATGGGGAGGTGCCAGGCATGATGACATTCTCTGGGGACAGCCCAGAGCAGTCTCTTCCCTTCAGCGGTGGAACCTGTTGCCTAAGACAGGCAGGCACAGCACGGCGGTCCCCACGAGAAGGCAGCCCTGCCCCGGGCACACCAAGGGAGCAGGTCCTTGGCACACAGCAACTCTGACGCAACCACCTGTTGTCACAGGACCCGCCCTCCCCTGGCCCAGGCCTTGTTCTCCCAGAAGCCCGGAGCCAGGATTCCAGCAAGCGGCACAACCACTGGTCTGGGTGCAAGACTCTGGGAACTGTCTGTGGTTCTGAGGTATCGGGAGGTGGGGGGTACGTGTTCATTCCCTCGAAGACACGGGTGGGGGAGGTCTGAACTACTCCAGACTCTTCCTGGCCTCAGCTCATTATCTGACACACAGAGCCCCGCAGACTTGGAGGTCGTCCGGGGAAGGAAGCTCACCGGGCCCCCCAGCATCCAGCACCACCGGAGGCCCTCAGTGGGCGTGCTGAGCCGCACGGCCAGAGCCCCCGGGACTGCTCACCTTAAGGCATCCAGGGTGGATGATTTCATTGCAGATGGAGCACTCCATGAGCATGAGGTTAAACTTTCCCTCTTCCTCTTCCACCGTGTCTTCCTTCCCTGCCTCGCCACACACCAGGCACACGGCGGTGTGGGGCAGCACTGGCTGAAGGGCCGGAGAGAGCACAGCCGCGTCAGCAGGGGCCGGGACGGTGGGGAGCAGTACAGGCCCGCGGGCAGCAGAGACCCGGCCCAAGCCCTGCCCACCGTTCATCCACTCACTCATTCCGGTATTCAGCCGCTACCGTCTCTGTGGGCCAGATACTCAGTGCCGGGCACAGCACCGAACAAGACAAATGGAAATCTCTGCCATCCTGAGCCTACATTTCAGCGGACGGAGGCAGACAAACGGAGAACAACAGCGTGTGTTGTGACAAGGGATATGGAGAAAAATACAGCGAGGAGGCCCAGGGGTGAGGGGGGCAGGGGGGCTCCCTGGAAACACGGAGGCCAGGGCCAGCGTCACCTGGAGGGCAGGGCGTGACCTGCGCCCAGACCCGAGGGGGGGCCGAGGCCACACGTCACCAGCGCGATCACCGCACCGTCCCCGCCACCTTTCCAGGGAGGTCCGTGGGGTCAAAACCATCGTCAGAGGAACACTAAGATGTTATCTGCCTTTTCCAACTATGTTGACATTTGCTCTGGTGAGTGAAACTCTGGCACTCGTCAGGACGGCACTGAGTTAGTCAGCGCCGCACGCTTATTACAAAGATGGCCAGGTTTCACTGAAGAAGGGCTCTGATGGGGCAGAGAAAGCGCCTCACGTTATTAAAACTTTGACCCTTGAGTAAAGGGTCTTTTAGAAAAGTATTTACTGTTATTGGAGTACGTATCTTTGTAGGGTTGCGTACGACAGAACAGGCAGGACATGCACAGAGCACTGGTGCTGTGCGCCGGGGGCCGGCGCTTATCTCTAGGAAAGGCACTCGTGACCACGCTGTGACTGCATTTGGTCATTTTCTCCACAGAATATCATTCTACTTGACAGAATGACTGATTAAAAAAAAAAAAAAAAAAGAGTATTGGCAGATTTCTCAAAGATGAAATGAGCTGGTCACTTCCAGAAAAACAAATTCATAGCATTTGTTACAAAGGATAAAATTCACATTTTAAAACAAAAATTAGAATTTTGGAAAACTTACATCAGCCACCATGAACTGGACAGACTTAGTTCTAAGGAGACTGGTGGTGGTGGTAACAAATGTGATTACTTTTTTTTTTTCTTTTATATTGTATAACACTGTGTGCCCATATTTGGAAAATCTGTATAACTCAGTGAGCCAGTGTTTTCCAAATAACCAATGGACGATGTTGTAACATCATGCATGAGCAAATGAGCTGTTCCGGGGGCAAGAAAGACTAATGAATCTTAATGTAACAGTATGAAAACTTCACTGATACAGTTTCAGATTCCACATTGCAACTAACCTTTAAGAAACTACCACCTGTTGAGTTCCAGCAGAGTATCAGAGATATCCACCGCTACCCACCACCACCTGAAAAGACTATGAAAATACCCGCCTCCCCTTTGCAACTACAGATCTGTGTGAGGCCACATTTTCCTCACATAGTTCCTCCAAAACAACGTATTACGACAGAATGAACAGACACATATGCGAAAATGCAGGTCTTGTCTAATGAACCAAACATAAAAGAAGAGATATACAAAAACATAAAACAATGCCATTCTTCCTAATCATTTTTGTTTTGGAAGATGGAGTTATTTCTCATAAAAATGTTATTTTTGAAAAAAATGTTCTTTATGTTAACATGTAGTTAAGTCTGTTCTTTTCAAATAAATTCAAAGTTTTTTTTTAAACTTCTCCGTTTTAATTCTGAATACAGTAATAATAATAACCCACATCAACAAAGCTCTTCGGGGTCCTCATAATTTTCAAGAGTTCCCAAGACCACAACGTTGAGGTACTGGGCTACAAACGTTGAGGTACTGCGGGAGGGTCAACACATAGACCCTCCCCTTATACACACCCACGTCCCAGTACCTGGGATCCAGAGGAAACACACAGTCAATTTTTATTACACTGAATTAGAAGAGCTTCAAATAAGCTGGGATATATGCTCCACTAAATGAAAAGTCTATAAGATGGCACAAACATTTGAGTTCAAATAAATAGAACATTGAAGGCAAAAGACCCATCATTTGTTCAACAAATACTTAATAAACATCTGCTAAAGCCTGAAGCAAGCAACCAAAAGGGGAACAGTAACGAGAAAGGCAGCTGCTTCCTCGAGCTGTCTGGGAGACAGAACACGCTGAAATCCTAGGAAAACATGGGAAAGTGCCATGGGAAGCAGCAAGCGGCTGATTTCAGGACTCCCAGGACGGGGAATTTGGGCTCCTACAGGCAGAGAAGTGGGGAGCAGGAAAAGCAAAAGAGACCTCCAACCCACATGAAAGGGGACAGAGAAGAAAGAGCAAGAGCATTTGGCAACAGGGGGGCAGGCCTGGCCAGCCGGGGCGGGGGATGCAGCGAGCCCAAAGCTGGAGGTACTGGGTGGGGAACACCTGGTGGCCAGAAGATGGTGTGTGATGGGGTGGGCAAGGCTAGGGGACTGATTCTGGAATCAGCAGGTAGAACCACAGGCAAAGCCACCACAGAGACTCGGGAGGGGACCCCAGGCCCAAGCCAGCAGGGAGATGGAGCTGGACAGTGTGAAGGGATGAAACCTCGCAAGGAGGAGCAAAGGGAAGGCTGGTCATGGGGAGAGAGAGACTCTGGCACATCAAGAGAGAAGGGCCTGGAAAGGGAAGAGAGGTGGCTTGCATGTGTCAGAGGTGGGTAAAGCACGGCAGGAAGAGCCCCAACAAAGTGGAAAGGTTGGAAGAAGAGTAAGGAGGATGCCAAGGGTCAGGCCAAGACTACATTTACTATTAGTTCCAGAAGACCCGTCAGGTTGGAGAAAGACACAAAAGTGAGGTTTCCTCCAACACTCCTGTGCCCGGCACCGGGCTAGGCCCTGAGCAGAGACAGGTCCCGTAACTGGGCCGCGAACACGGGGCGGGGCAAGGCTGAAGAGACCGTGCTGGGTCACGGCCCACGTGCCGAGTTCTAGACGACACTGTCCTCAAAACCACTAGTCCCTACAGATAACCTCTCTTAAATCCTGACAGTGCAGCAGGTCACGTGGACCCTCACTCCAGAAAAACGTATATACAGGCACGCACAGAGACAAAAAGCTGTATTTAATTTCAAGGGGACTCCCAAATTTCCTGAAATCCACTGAAATGACCTGGGTGTAGGTAACAAAAACACAAGAAATGAAATAAAAACTGTACGGCAAAGGAAACGATCCACAGAGTGAAAGGGCAACCTATGGAATGGGAGCCAATATTCAGAAACCCTGTATGTGATGAGGGGTTAATATGCAGAATACATGAAGAACCCCAACTCAATAACAAAAACACAAACAATCCAATTTAAAAATGGGCAAAGGACTTAAACAGACATTTCTCCAAAGAAGCCACGGCCAACACACACATGAAAAGATGCTCAACATCCCCAATCATCAGGGAAATGCAGATCAAAACCATTCGGGTAACCATGACCAGAACAACAGTAAATCCCAAGTGTTGGTGAGGATGTAGAGAAAACGGAACCCTTGTGCACTGCTGGGGGGGGAACGTAAGGTGGAGCAGCCTCTACGGAGAACAATATAGTGGTCCCCAAAACAATTAAAAATAGAGCTACTAGGGCGCCGGGGTGGTTCTGTTGGGTTAAGCATCTGACTCTTGATTTTGGCTCGGGTCATGATCTCAGAATCATGAGATCAAGCCCCAGGATGGGCTCCATGCTCATCATGGAGCATGCTTGAGATTCTCTCTCTCCCCTTCCCCTCTGCCCCTCCCCCCCACTCATGCGCGCATATGCGCGTGCATTCTGTCTCTCTCAAATAAATAAATAAAATCTTAAAAAAAAAAAAGCTGCCGTATGTTCGAACAACCCTACTTCTGGCTATATAGCCGAAAGAATTCAAAACAGGATCTCAACGAGATACTGTTCACAGCAGCATTATTCACAAGAGCCAAGAGGTGGAAGCTACTTAAACGTCCACCAACAGAGGAACAAGTAAAGAAAATGCAGCATATACAAACGGTGGAGTATTATTCAGTCTTTAAAAAGAAGGAAATCCTGACTGGCACAGTTGGTAGAGGATGCAATCTTGATCTTGGGATCGTGAGTTCAAGCCCCATGTTGGGCACAGAGTTCACTTATTTAAAAAAAAAAAAAAAAAAGGAAATCCTGATCCATGCTACAATACAGATGAACCTTGAGAACATTATGCTCAGTGAAATAAGCCGGTTGCAGAAGGAGAAACACCACTTATATAAGGTATCTAAAGCAGTCACACTCAGAAAGTAGGAAGGTGGCTGCCAGGGACTGGGGGAGGGGAAACGGAGTTGTTCGATGGATATAGGGTTTCCATTTGGCAAGATGAAAAGGTTCCAGAGATCAGCTTGCACAACAATTGAGAATATAGGTAATATGACTGCAATGGATACTTAAAAATGGTTAAAATGGTAAATTCTGTGTTTTTGACCATAGTAAAAAAGAAAACAAAAAAAACCATAAAACTAAAAAACACTCACAGTACGTGTGGAGGGAGAAGGGGAAGGTGCCCCTGGGCTCGGAGGGACAGCCACAGCCAGATAGAAAGGCGTACCCGATGCCAGGCTGGGCCTTCGGAGCTCACCCAGGAATCCTGTCCCTCCTGCTGAGCCTGCTTTCCCACAGGAGCAGAGAGATCACGGAGGCCCGGGGAGCAGCACCCTGCGGAAGGCAGGGCGTGTGTATGTGCTGGAGGTCCTGGATGCACGGACAGACCCCGGGACCATGCCATTGCCAGAGTCTGTGTCCACTGCCCTGTCCTGGAGCAAGGCTGGGGGCAGTGGGACAGTCTGCTGGAGGGGCCAAGCTCTGCAGCAGCCCAGCTCCTAGGCACCATAAATCAGTCCTCTTTATCTGGGGCAGCCCCCTCAGGAGGGGCACTGACCTTTCGCCTAGACCTCTGACTTTGAAGGCAGGACAGGAAGGAAGGGAGGGCCTAGAACCGTCATGAACTGGACCATAAATGTTGGCAATGGGGTCACAGACAGGACAGGCTGACATCTTTAATGGCAGAGACTTCAAAGTACTCCGTCATCTAGGGAAGGAAGGAGTTCTAAGACCAGCAGCCTATGAAGAAAAAGGAGCCTAGCACGGTTAAGTCTGCCCCCCAGTCCTACAATGTGGAATCTGAAACAGCAGTGGTCTGAGCCCCCTTTCTTCCCAGAGAGAGCACCTTTTAGGGGTTTCCGCAACTGGAACATTCTCTCTAAGGGAGAGACCAGACCAAGGAGCAGAACAAGCCAGGGAGGTGGGGTCTGGATGCAGAGGAGGGCCAGGGTGTTCCTGGGGGAAGGCAGAGCTGCCCCCGGGGCTCTGCCCCCAGGGGCATCCCTGGAGAGGTCGCGCCACCGCACTCACCGCGATGCACTGCCGCATGATGCAGCTCTGCTTCATCCGCCCAGGGCCCCCGAACTTCTTCATGTCCTTGCAGAAGTGGCACTCTCCACACTCGGTCCGCAGGCAGGCCTCGCACTTGCGGCATCGCGTCCGGCGCCGGCGAGCTCCCGCCGTCGTCCGGTTGGCGGCCAACTTCACGGCCGAGGCCGGGCCCAGCTTCCCCTTGGGCCGACCTACCGCCCGGTTCTGCAGGAGAGCACACAGGACCGGTGAGATGGGCCACAGGGCCGGGTGTCTGGGGCTGATGTGTTCCGGTCCCAACCTCAGGACCTCAGATGGCGGACCTTATTTAGAAACAGGGCCTTGGGGCACCTGGGTGGCTCGGTCAGTTAAGCGGCTGCCTGCGGCTCAGGTCATGATCCCAGGGTCCTGGGATCGAGTCCCATATCGGGCTCCCCACTCAGCGGGGAGCCTTCTTCTCCCTCTCCCTCTGCCTGCCTCTCTGCCTACTTGTGCTTCTCTCTGCCAAATAAATAAAAAAATCTTAAAAAAAAAAAAAAGAAACAGGGCCTTTACAGAGGTGATCCAATTAAAATAAGGTCATTAGGGTGGCCCTAATCCAATAGGGCTGGCGTCCTTAGGAAAGGGGCGACTTGGACACAGGCACAGAGGGAGTGCGTGTGGAGACACAGGAAGGAGATAGCCATGTGACTGGAAGTGTCTATAAGCCAAGGAAGCCGGCAGCCCCCAGAGGCTAGAGGAGACAAGGCAGGATCCTCCCCTAGAGTCTTCAGAGCGAGCATGGTCCTGTCAGCACCTTGATTTCAGACTTCTGGCTTCCGAACTGAGAGAGAGTAAGTTTCTGTTGTTTTAAGCGCCCCCGTTTTGGGTACTTCGTTATGGCAGCTACAGAAAGTGAACAGAGGCCACCCTGCTTCTGAGAGCACGTCCTGGTTCAAGACCCTTCCGTGGCAGCTGCGTCTCAGCACAGGCCCCTGCCTGCCTCTGGCCAGGTTCTGCTTCCCCCGAGAGGCCGCACACGGCCACACGGAAGGCCTCTGTCCCCTCGGCCAGAAACACAAACCCCCTCCCTACTCCAGTTGGCTAAGACCTACTCATTCTGCAGGCCCCAGTCTACACACTGCTTTCTTCTGACAGCCCTCCCTGTCCTGTGTTCGGGGCGCCTTCTACGGGCTGTGTTCTCAGGGACCTTCCCTTTGAGACACAGAGCTCAGAAAGGCAGTTATCAAGAGTGTCTTGTCACCACTGTCCTTTGACAAGATGGCCTAGCACACAAGGATGTGCTCAGTGAACCGAACAAAGCCTGGTAGAATGAGACAGTAACCCTAAGGAGGCTTGACTTCTGAGCTCTTCTCTAAACGGGCTCCAAATGCTTCTTTCCCTGCGACTCAGAAAACAGAGAAACAGCCCACAGCAACTTCTTTCAAGATACATCTCCAAAAGCTAGTGAAACAAAAGAAAAGAGAGAAACAGAGATGAACAGAAGAGCGGTACACAAATGCCGAAGAGTGAACCAGCCAGCCACAGGTCCTGCTCAGGGTCCTGCTGTCCGGGAGGGCAGCCTCAGAGCCCCTTGCCAACCAGGATCCGTCGGGGAGCTCCCAGGCCAGCTGCCAGAGGACACCGTCTGCTGAGGTCCCCTGCACACCTGGCACCGGCAGTGGGAGGGACCGGGATGGTAGTGTGTGCTGTCTGAAGCACCTTTCCAAATAGCAGGAGTCTGCTGAAAAATGGTTCGTCAGTCAGGGAGACAACTCCTTACCCCAAAACTATCTGATCGAATTGGCATCTAATGCTTACAATAGCCCCTTCGCGGCCAATTAATCTCAAGTCCAGTCCTAGCCTTTTAATTTTACTTGCTTGCCACACCTGGATCCCTAACAAAAGCCCCTCCTCTTGTCAGCTCCCCGGCCCAGAAGTGTGGTTACTATGTATCACAACAGTGCAAAGGGTCCTCCTTCCAGAGACCCCTCCCGCAACACCACAGGGGCTATCTAGAAACCTATAACCACATCAGGAAGAAACACAGTCCACCTTTCTCTGTGAATAAAGCCTCACCATCATCCATTTCTTCCGCAGAGCAGTGGTCCCTGCAGAGAGCTGAAAATCTCACACTCCCCCCTCAGCCCCCTTTGGTACTGACACCTTGGATCCTTCCCTCCAATTTATTTTCCTAGCAGCCTGCAACATTCAAGGGAGCCCTGCTACTCTGGATCTTTATCCCACTCAACTTGCTCTGAACTCGAGGAAAGGGAGACACGAGACATGGCTCCAGTGGCCCATCCGTCCTCACCGACCCCAGCCTGCTCCCACAGAGCCACTCCACACTCAGTCAGGCCCCCCTCAGCTAGCCCGGCCAGCGGCCCTGTCACCACTGGGCCTATACACCACCAGCTGCGTCGGGGAAGGGGCGGCTCCCATGCACGCTGCTCTGTCTTCCAGCAGTGAAGGTCCTGCGGCCCCCCTTGTCACACACGGGAGGAGCTCAGCAGCCTTAACCCCTTGGAAGAGGGACAAATCGGCCTACACATCACACGCGTCCATTCAAGTCAGGTACTGCTGCCAGAGGAGTAGTTTAAAAAAAAAAAAAAAAAAAAAGGAGGTTTCAGAGCCTTTGGAGTTAGAGAATGATACACAGGGGCCACGGACCTGAACACTAAGCAGCTGACCAAAGAGCAGCAAGTGTGCCAGGCGGAAGCAGCCATAAGGATGGTGACAGCAGTGACAGCAGATATTTGCTGAATGCCTGCTACTGTGATCATTTTACGTATGATAAGACCTTATTTTCCCAACAAGAAGCCCATGAGAGATGCCATTTCTCAGACGAGGAGACTGGAGGGAGAGGCAAAGTAACTTGCCCATGGTGACGGAGCCAGAAGAGGATGAGCACGCACCCAAACTGAACACCATAAACCAGAGCCGACGAGCAGGGTGAGAGTCCACTGGAGGGGAGCACACACCCCTGGAATGGGCCCACGGTTAGTGCCTTCACACCCACAGTAGGGCAGGTGCCGAAAAGATGTACGGAGAAGCACGTTCACTTCCAGAGAAACGGACACCAAGAAGGCTTTTCCCTCTCTTCACAGCGCGCAAGAATCAGAGGTCCCACCCCTATAAAGAATGCATGTCCTGGAAGCAGCTCACTCCTCTAAGCCCCGAAACACAGTCAACAAGGTGGACGATTCTGAGCCTCAAGTCGGGCACAGAGAGGACAGTGTAGTCCAACATCCAAGGACAAACGGGGTGAAGGGCTCAAACTCTGACCCCCAGAGCAGGAGAGTCTAAGGACTAGCTGCTTTGGTGAAGGACAGAAAAAAAATTCCCAGAGTCCAAACATGGCTCTCTCCTCCCACTCAGGAACATCAGGTATAAACAGCCACTGGGTGCCTCTGGCGTTACTGGCCGCGAGGACAGCGTCTCTCTGAAGTGACACGCTGGGCCAATCCAGCCAGTGTCACAGAGCTCAAATGTGACTGTGAAACAAGCCTACCTTCCAGTGCTTTCCAAAGCACATTCCCATCCAGAGAAGCACTTTTCCAACCCATGGAAAAAACAAATCCTCCTGGATCCTGATGGCAGCTAAGACATCCTGGAAAATGACAGAGCAAATGACAGACAATGTCCTGGAAGAGGTGTGAGGAGGCCCTGTTTTCCGAAGACCTCGACTTAGGCGGTCTCTAGCCGGCTGCCAAGTCAAGCCAGAAAAGCTGCTGCTGCCTACAGCCTCATGACCAGCTTCTGTGGGAAGTGGGCGCCAGCTGGCTTGTCAGGAGTCAATCGAGCAACACTTGAAATGCTGGAGCCTAAGACAGACCACCCAGAAAATCAACAGGTGAGAAAGACATTGGAGGGTCTCCATGAAGGAAGGTAAACAAGCCAAAGCCCTGTCATTCTGGCGTGAAGCTTCTGTCCTAATCTCTTCTGTGTGATATCTAAAGGTTCATCGCCCAATTCTAAATTCCACTCTATCCTACCTTTGCCTCTATTTGTTCAAGTAACCCAGAATGCATCTTTGTTAATTTCAGCACAAACTGGTCTTCTCAGCAAAAGGCAATGATGGCGTTCAGTGACTTTCCCTTACAAACCAGTCTTCTCAATCCCAAGGCTTCTTGTTGATTTTATCAGCCCAGCTCCACCTGCTAAGGAAATCTGCAGCCCCCATGCCCCCACACACAAATCATAGCATTCCAACACCTCTTCTCCACCAGCTACTCCTAAGCATCTTCCTTAAAGGGAACATCAGTACAGCAGTTCTTTCATTCGTTCCACAAATATTTACAGAGCCCCTCCTATCCATCAGATCCTCTCTTCCTGAATATTCATGGGCAGAACCTCTTCAATCCCTCATCACTAAAACTCTGGGATTAAAATTACTTGGAGTAACCTAAATTAATGAAAAGACATCCCATGTTCATGGATTCAAAGACAATATTGTCAGGATGGCAATACTCCCCAAAGTGATCAACAGATTCAATGCAATCCTTATCAAAGCCCCAGCCGGTTGATCCTAAAATTCATGTGGAAATGCCAGGGACCTGGAAAGGCCACAATGATCTTGAAAATGAAGAATAAAGTTGGAGGATTAATACTTCCTGATTTCAAAGCTTAACTACAAAGCTACAGTAAACAAGACCACATGGTGCTGGCATAAAGACATACGGATCAATGGAACTGAGAGTCCAGAAATAAAACCTTATAATACTTATGACCGAACAATTTTCAATGACCAAGTGATTCTCAACAAGTGTGTCAAGACAATTTAGTGGGGGGAAGAATAGTCTTTTCAACAAATGGTGCAGGAACATGCAAAAAGAATGAAGTTGGACCCCTACCTCACACTATCTGCAAAAATTACCTCAAACATGGATCAAAGCCCTATATGTAAGAGCTAAAACTGTAAAACTCTTAAAAGAAAACTTAAGGGTAAATCTTCATGACCTTGAATTAGGCAATGATGTCTTGGATATGACACCAAAAGCACAGGCAACAACAACAACAACAAAACAGATAAACTGGACTTCAAAACTAAAAACTTTTGTGCTTAATAGGGGCACAATCAGGTGAAAAAGCCCAGAGAATGGGAGAACGTACTGCAAATAATACCTCTAGTAAGGGACTAGTACCTAGAATATATAAAGTACTCTAACAACTCAACAATAAAAAGACAAACATCCCAATTTGAAAATGGGCAAAGAATTTAAATAGGAATTTCTTCAAAAACACATATATAGGGAAGCCTGGGTGGCTTAGTCGGTTAAGCTTCTGACTCTTGATTTCAGCTCAGGTCTTGATCTCAGGGTTGTGAGACTGAGCCTTGTGGCAGGCTTCACGCTGGGCATGGAGCCTGCTTAAGATTCTCTCTCTTCCTCTGCCCTCCCCCCACCACGCTCTCTCTCTAAAACAAAACAAAACCTAAAAAACCCATATATACAAATGGGGAATAAGCACATGAAAACATGTTCAACATAACTAGTCAACAGAGCACGTAATCTGCACTGGAGACTCATTCATTAATGAGTCACACATTCACCCACCTGCCTACCCAAGTGTTTTTTGGCTGAGAACTATGTACCAGATTCAGTGCTAGGTGCTGGGACTACAGAGATGAGTAAGATGTGTTCCATACTCTCAAAGGCATTACAGTCCAGGGCGGGGAGAAAGAAAGACAACCATGTAAATACAGTGCAATGTGACAGTGATGATGATAATGATATTAAAAGTAACTAATCACTCTTTTCAATATTTGCCATCAGTAATCTATGAGATAGAAATTATTATCTCCATTCAGAAGTGAGGAAACTGAGGCACAGCAGAGTTAAGTCATCTGCCTAATGTCATAAGACCAATGAACAAGAAGCCGCGATAGGAGTCTGGGCAGGAGCTCTAAAGTCTGGATCCTGAAGTGCTGACCCAGAAGAAATGCCTCATCTCACCAGGAAGGGAGGTTGGGAAGAGGGTCATAGACACAGGAGGTGGTGACTAAGGGAGAACAGGCCTCTGCATTGGGATAGAGGTGGGGGAGAGAGTAGATATTCTAGGCAGAGAAGGAAGAGTAATAAGATAGAGATGTGAAACTACATGGCACATTCAGTAGCCTGATATGGCTACTGGAAAACAGCCTTGGGATGGCAGGAGTCTAATCCTGCAGGGCCTCATAGGACACAGAGAAATGGTGTCTCCTGTAAGAGCCGCTAAAGGACTTTACATTCAGGAGCAACACCATCACATCGTGGCAAGTGCATGAATATTTTTTTGGGTGGTAAGCAAGATGAAAGGCAGGGAGAAGAGATGAGGATACTACAGTAGCCCAGGCTGAAGATGATGAAGGCATGAACAGAAGCCACACACGGGTTGACAAAGAGGGGACGATTCAGGAGATGTTTTAGAAGCAGACCCATGAGGCTGCCTAAACATGGAGTGAGCAGGCAGGAAGAGTCCTGAAAAGCTCTGAGGTTTCTGGCTTGAGCAACAGGAGAACAAGGGGCTTAGGAAGGGAGGAGAGATCAGGGACTCCATCATGGACACGCAGACTCTGAGGGGCCAACGGGACATTCGAGGAAGGTGGCCAGCAGGCAGGGGGGACCAGAGCCAATACACAACTGGAGTCAGCATCACATACCGTTAAACTAGTTAAGTCCACAGGTTGTCCAGGGAGAAAAGACAGAGTGAAAAGAGGGTCCTGGACACCGCATTCAAGACTACAAACATGCAAGGGCCAGTGTGAAAGACCAACCTGTGGAGGAACGGCCAGAAAGGCGGTTGTGTCATCACTGAACCAGGGAAAAGTTTCAAGAAGGGATGACTGTCAAGAGGAGTCAGTGAGAAAAACAGTGAAACATGGCTGTGTGTTTTTACAATTAAGACAGTTCTGTGTTTCCCAGCAAGCTCTTCCCAACAGCAGCACACTGACACTTAGCCCCACAAGGTGTAGCCATAGCCCCCCAAACAGTATGGAATTCCTTTGTCATGCTAATGTTGTGTTCTTCTGCATAACACAGATTCATCTCAACATACGTCTGTTCCCAAATCTTCATGTATAATGGACATTACAGGAAAAGCTCGATTTTAGCAGCATTGTGGGGGTCCCTTAACACACACCTGTAGACTCCACAGAGGGCTCTGGTTTCTTTATATACTAAGGGTAAGGAGCAAGAGAATAAAAACACAAGAGCTACCAGAAACCCAGGGGATGAGAGGACCTCTGGAAAATTTGAGGAAAGCTAAGGATCTTTTCCTAGAAAAATGCACACAAAGTCACAAATCTCTGCATAAAATTTCAGGAAGGTTCAGAGATCCCGTTCTTAAAATTTCACTAAGAAGCTATAATGAGTTAACACATTATTTATGGCTGCATAAACTTCTGAGAGATTTTCCTCTTCATAATTTTATGTTATTTTTTTTTTAAAAGATAACAATCACTTTTATTTATTTTTTTTTTTAAGGCTCCACACCCAGCATGGAGCCCAACACAGGGCTGAGCTGATATCGAGAGTCAGATGCTTAACCAACTGAGCCACCCAGGTGTCCCAACAATCACTTTTAGTTTAAAATAAGGAACAAAGCTTTTTTCACTTCAAGGGTTAAAAACAAAACAAAACAAAACAACAAGATGGAACAAGAATTCTCATAAACAGCCTTTCTTTAAGGGGCATCTCCTCAAACTGAAAACAGCTAAAGAATTTTCTGACACATTCTGCACTGGAGAAGCAAATGCAGTCCGTGGGAGAAGGCCCAGCCAAGAGTGACCACTGGCAAAGGCATGCAAGGGGTGTCCTCCCACCCACCATCACCCCCTCGCTCCTGTCTCACACTGGGAGCAGGGGCAACGTAGGCTGCTATGGGAAGGAGCGGGGCAGACAGGCCTAAGGAAGCCTGATGCCACCCAGGTGGGGACAAGAGACATGCACAGAATTTCAAGATGGAACAGGCAAAATTCTGATGATGAGGGGTGGTAGTGAGGGGCTAGGCACAGCTGCTGGGGGTAACTGGGCAATAGTGACTTCCCAACAGGGCCTCCACTGGTCTCTTCACACGGCAGGTGGTGAGTATGCCAGCGTGCCCATACTCCAGGACTTCCACCCTTCCCTGAAGGACACTTTACAGAAGAGTGGGGTCTAGAGCCCAGAGACTCACTCTCCTGTGGAAGACACAAAAGCTTTTGAGATCCTTAGAGGAAGCCACTGTTCTCAGGCCCAAGAAATCCCGAGGCTGCGAAAACTAGTGAGGAAGGCGAGGCGAGGAGCCCTGAGCCACAGCCTGGAGCTTCCGCAACTGCAGGGTCCTTTGCTGACAACCATGCTCTCTGCTGGGAATATGGGGAAAACCTGCTGCCCACTGACCTGGCTTAGGGGTCACCTCAATACACCTGAGTGGAACAAATCATCTTAAAGTGAACCTTGAGAACTCTGCTGACGGCTCCAGAAGAGCCACACAGGGCTGACTGATGTGTGGAGGAGGAAAGTAATCTGGCTACTGGGAGCACAGGTCCTCTCTTGATGGAAGTCTCTCTCAGGAGTGGCAGACCTGAAGAGTGTTTTTTAGCCCAGAGACATATGAAGTCTTGTCTCATACACTGTCAAAGATTGTATCTACCATAGGCCACAGGGTGTGGCCAAATTAAAAAACCAAAACAAAGCAGGTAACAGGAACCTCCATCCTGAAACACCAAAGCAGAGTCAATGCTGAATACAAGTGTCTTCTTATGAATGAGCAGATGCAGAAAGGCTCAACTGTTGGTAGGGATTAGGTAGATCCAAACTGAACTGAAAAATTTTCAAACCAAGATTTGGCATGAACCAAGAAGCAAGAACTGAGAACCATTCCCACACTGTGCTACTGACTTGATACAAGTTCCAAGACAAAACCACCTGGGTTGTCTCTGGGTTAATCCAATCGGTAAGACCAGCGAGATTCAGGAACACCATAAGGTGCATGTGCCTGAAAAATATCCAGCAAAACTCAGAAAATAAAATGTAACTAAACAATAAAATTTAACTCGTTCGATAAAACCACCTAATGATATGGGTGATACAACGTAAGTGCAGCATATAGAGCGCTTCCTCGATCGCCCCTAATGGAAGGGACAAACGTTCCTACATCTCGGCCCCAACATTCCAAAACATCTTTATTCCACTGAGAAAATGCACCCAGGATTATAAATAAGCATCTTATTCACCTGGTCCCATGCCCACATGATAACTCAACCCACCCCATGCTTAATTCCTCGGACAAGTCAACCTAGCCTGTGTCCTGTTGCAAATATTGTGCAGATTATACTCCGTAAATCCTCAACTTTCTTCCCCCGCTTCCTAAATACGAATCTTCCCGGAGTAAATTCACGCCGTAAACACACCCAGGGCTTTGTTTTATACACAGATTTCTCCCCCCAGGTCCCAAGAGAGGTTGCTTTCCCTTCTAAATCCAACTGAGGCCAAACACTGCCATCTGGGGTCACGGCTTCCTCCCGCCCCGCCGCGGCGGAGCGCACTCGCCGGGTTCCGGATTCCCCGCGCCGGCCCGAGGCTCGCACCCCTTCCTGTCTCCGTCTGCCCACGGCAGGCGGCGGGCGCGCGGCGCCCAGACAAAAGCTCGGGCCGTCGGGCCCACGGGCCCCGGGCCGCGGCGTCCTCCAGCCTAGAGGCCGAGGGTCCCGGTGCAACTTTGCAAACAGAAAGGAGGGAGGCGCCGGCGGCCGCAGGTCCGGGTGCGCCCGGGGCGGCCGGCACGCGCGTGGGCCGCGGGCGAGGGCGCGAGGGGAGGGCGAGGCGCGCCCTGGCCGCCAGCGCCGGCGCCCGCAACTTGCCCGCGGGCCATGGCCCGCGCCCGGCAGGGCCCGCCCGACGGCGAGGCCCACATTGTCCCCGCGGCACGGCCGGCCACCCTCGCGCACCGCCGCTCGCACACGCCCCCTGCCCGGGCCGGCTGCGGGGCCCGCGGCGCCCCGGCAGCCGCCGGCCTGCCGCGCTCCTCCACGCCCCGCTCGGGCCCGGCCCTGGCGGCCCCGCCGGCGGCGGCTGCAAAACTTTCTCCTCATCGCGGCGGCGGCGGCGTCGCGGCCGCCCCGGGAGCGTCAGTCGGTCGGTCGGGAGGTCGGCGGGCGGGTGGGCGGCGGGTCCCTCCCTCAGCCCCACCCCGGGCCGCCGACCTGGTCCGGCTCCGATTCATAGTCGTCGTCCTCGGCGCTCACGGACATGGCCATGGCTCATGGTGGGCCCAGGCTCGCGCGCGCTGACATGGCTGGAGCGGCGCCGCCGCCGCCGCCCGCCCGGAGCAGGCTCGGCTCGCCCTGGCTCGGGCTCGGGCTCGGGCTCGGGCTCGGGCGCCTGCTGCCGCGAGGAGGGAGCCGCGCCGCGCGCCTCGCACGCCCGCGCGGGAGGGGGCGGGGAGGGGCCGGCGGGGGGGAGGGCCGGGGCGCTCATGCATATGCATGAAGCGAGCCAGGAAGGGGCTGGCCCCCCGGGCCGGCGGGCCAATGGCGCGGCCGCGGCGCTCGGGCCGCACACAAAGGGAGCCCGGCCTGCGGTGACATGGGGGCGGGCCCGCTGAGGGCGGCCCCTCGCAGCCGGGGCGCGGGGACTGGGACTGCGTGGGGGCGTGCCCCACGGCCCGCCCGGCCCGCGCGCCACGGGATGCACATGGGTGGCTGCACGCCGCCGCCGCTCTAACAGGAAATGCACGCCCGACCTGGGGTGGGGTCTTTTGTGTGGTCCTGCGGGGCGTCTCGCGGGAGCCCCGGGGCGCACAGGCCACGGGGGGCGGCCTGCACGCGACGCCAGGCAAGAGTCCCTGTGCACCCGGCAGCGGGCACACGGGCTCCCGGGTTTGCACATGCTCTGGCACCAGGACCTGATGCCTGCGAACCCGGGAGTCCTGTACCCGGAGCTTGCAGGCCCGCCGCCTGGCTAAGGTCCGGGGGCCCAGTTCCCCCGGAAGCGGGCAGTTGGGCTGGGCAGGTCCCCTGACGCTGTCCTCTCTGCCCTCAGGTTTGTCTTAGCAGATCGAGAGGGAGTCAGCGTGAAACGTGCGGTGGTGCTGGAGGGAGTTCCCATAGAGCTGCCTGACTTGGAGATTACCTGAGAGAATGCACTCTGCCCCGAGGTGGGTGCCCCACCCTCTTGGACAGGAACCCTCCTTCCGGTGGTGCCGTGGAGGCGATGTGCGCTGGAGGCGATCTCAGAAGGGGTAGAGAGCTACAGGCCTGAACCCAGTTCTCCTAGGAGATTGGCAGCGCACCGAGGCGGGCCCAGAAGGTGTGGGTTTCTAAATTCTTTAAACTGTAAAGGTTCCTCTTAATGCTTAATCCAAAAGCAGCCCACTCCTGCAGAAAACTGTTACTGGAAATCCAGATTGAGATTCATTATTAAAAAAAAAAAAAAAGTCTATGGGGACTTATGCCCACAGCCCTTATTCTGAAGGAGGAGATCTGACCATTAGCTAGAGTGATCAATACAACCATCAAAACCACAGCTAAACTCAAGACAAGGAGTGGGATGACTTAGCTGGGTAGGGGCACATGTATCATCTAACTAGGAGTGTTCAATATGACACTAAACATGCATACCTATACCTGCTCAGTTTCTTCATCATTTTACAGATGAAGATAAAATGGGAAGGTTTGCCCAACCGAAAGATGAGCATCCTTCTGCAAAGAGATCAAAGGCTTTCCCAAGAAAAAGCTCATTAGCTGTGAAATCTGGTGATCAACTCTGCAGAGCTGTCCAACCGTTATTCATGCCCAGGCCACTGGCCATGAAATCCACTGTGAGAACAGAAGGGACCCACAGGCAGGTCATGGCCTGGGCTTTCAAGGAAGGCAGAATGTGTGTGGCAGAGACCTTGTAAGTAAAATTCAGGAGGCTTCTAGTAGGGAGTCGGCAGGAGTGAGGAAACAGGGATGTCAGTTTTACTGAGTGGATTCTGAAGTCTGTATGAAATTTATACACCCACTGACACTATGGGAAGAAATCCCAGGAGACTCGCTCTTTACTGAAACATATCTATTCTGAGTTTCCTTCCTCTCTACTTATGGTTTTCACAATCCACTCCAGGTTAACAAAAACACAAAGCAAAAGAATATCCCCCTCCTCCACCTCACTCCATCCCCAAAGATCTCAGCTTTTAAAAAAGCTATCGCGATGGACCAGTCTGTATCTGATGACCTCTTAGGAGCCATTCTACCCTGTAGGAAGCGCCTTAAAATAAAGGGGAGGGGCTGATAAAATGCTAATCATGCTTTCACTTCATTGTCATTCACTGTGGTCAGAACTGCAAAGGTAAAAAGATACCCAAATACCATGATACATCGAGAGAGAGGTAAGGAAGTGGGACTTTTTCTTGAAGGTCTCTGCCATTGCTTATCAGGAGTGCGAGATTACTTAGACTTGTCTTTGGGCCGATTTCTTTTGAATGTTCCAAAGCTCTTTTCTGTATTTAAGGAAGTAAAAAGGCACAGTTCTCATTTATCATGGTGCAAAGAAAGAGAAGGGAAAATGTTGATAAACAGAAGCTGTAACTAACACAAACTTCCTTCTACCATGTCATTTCTGAACTAGAAGGGGCCTCAACCAGACCCCCTCACTTCACAAGTGAGGAAATGGTGGTGCAGTGAAAATTAGGAAGTAGCTCTCAAGCCCAGGGTCCCTTATATAATAACACCACCCAGAAATGACCCCCCCCCCCACCTTCCAGGGGTCCAGGCAGTAATAGCAGCTAATATTTACTACCCATGGTTGAAGGGCTAGAGTCAGTGCTGAGTGTTTTGTAGACATTATCTCATTTATCCCTTTAAGCAGTCCCATCAGGTATGTACCACTGTTCACCCATTTTATAGAAGAGGAAACTGAGGCATATTGCTGCTCGGAAATGAAAGGACCTGGATCTGAACCCGCAGGCAGCTGGAGCCTGCAGCCTGGAGCCGGGGCTGTTAATCATACCACTCCAATGCCTTGTGCCAGAGACAAAAGAAGAGGATGCCAAATGAGACTGATGTTAAGAATCCAAGTGAAAAACTCAGACTTAATGTAAAATTAAATTAACTGTCCCTTATTAAATTTTGCAAATTCTGTATTCTTGGTTCAAATTCAATTTCAAGGCAGATAGGTATGGTTTTGGTAACCTTTGGTAACCAAACTGCTGTCTGATCATCTGTCAGGGGCCAACTCTGGAAGTAGGAAACCAGGATTAAGACATGATAATGCAGTGGGTTCTCTCCAAACATTAAGAAGGCTCCTGCCAACCACTATCCTAACACCTCTTACAAACTCCTCTTCTGACACTTGCAAAGAACTTCTTACTCCTCTGCTTCCCTCGATCAAGTTTCCTTTAGTTAACTGGCACACACAATTATCCAACATTTGTTTTGTATTAATAGCATGCTGGACTTTATATAAAATACATTATGCTAGCCCTGGCCCAGTAGGATTGCCATCTGAAAATTTAGTGTTTACATTGTGCTTTAGGCTTGTCCTTTCTCCCTCTTGACCTCATCTTTGAGTGACCCTAAGAACTGAACACTCTCCCGGCTCCACTTAGCCAAGGCTTATGTTCTTAGAAAGAGCTTCCCAAAGCTGATGCCACCCGGGCAGTTGGTGCTTGCCCTGAGCCAGGAGGATCCAGAACTTTCACCAAGTGGTCAGGAAATAAACAAAAACAGATGGGAGCCGAATCAGCCCTGGTCACAGTGGGCACCCACTTCCCCATTTTCTCTCCGAGTGTCATTTAATTTTCTGGTCTGCCTATCAGATCATGAGACACCAGGAACAACCCCAGTTTGCCGAGAGATTGTGCCCAGAAATAGCCACGCTGTCTCCAGTGCAGACACAGGTGGTGAGCTTACGTTAAAGGAGGGAAGCCATCCTCTCCATCCCCATTTCCGGGGACAAGGGACAAGCTGCCCCCCGGACTCTGGACTTCCCTAGGACAAGGGTCTCTCCCGCATGTGGCCCCTTTCCTTGGGCCCATGTTGAAAAGGGCATGGCTAAAGCTTGGGAACATTATTCCCCAGAGGATCAGGGCAGGGAAAGAGAATGGATTCTCTGTGTCCACACCAGTAACTGGCTGGCATTCCCCTAAGCCAATGGACCCCATTTGTAAACATGCCCCTAAGGAGGGAGCAGAAATGATAGAACAGGCGCGCAAAGGGGAGCTTCCTAGTGCAAGTAATAATTTATACTTAACAAGCAACAGAGAACGCATGCTTCAGTTATTTTACTATATTTTGCCATTTGTCTCTCTTTCAATAGGGTTTTTCCCCCTTAACGGCGAAAGGAGGTCTCTTGGAGAGTTATTTTTCTTTTTTTTTTTTTTTTTTTAAGATTTTATTTATTTATTTGAGAGAGAGAATGAGAGACAGAGAGCATGAGAGGGAGGAGGGTCAGAGGGAGAAGCAGACTCCCTGCCGAGCAGGGAGCCCGATGCGGGACTCGATCCCGGGACTCCAGGATCATGACCTGAGCCGAAGGCAGTCGCTTAACCAACTGAGCCACCCAGGCGCCCGGAGAGTTATTTTTCTAATAAAATGTAAATAAGAGGAATTTTTATATTGTGTCACATAGCAACTTAGGACTGATTCCAGGGTTGTCTAGATTATGGTTCAAAGAGTGTCTGTATGACAAACCAAGGGCTGCAGTGATTTCTGTTGAGGAAATTACTAATGTTATTTAATTGCTTTCTATTTTCCCCCTGGAGAGTCATTCCACAAGCATTTAAAAACCACCCATATTTGTCATATGGGTCCTTTAAACAGACTGAGCTTTCTGTTAAATGGGGTTCCTCTCCTAATAATGTCTCTTTACGTTACCAAAATCAACCAACAAATATTTACATTCACTGGAAGATTTGTGACGGGGCACAGGATTTTTTTTTTTTTTAAAGATTAACTAATTTAATAGGTGACCGGCATTGATCTGAGAAATGTTTTCCCGCCATCCACTCCATTTCCAGTTCATTCGCTGACCTTAGGAAGTTACTTCCCTTCTCTACTCATTGCCCTACAAAAATCCAGGCTAAGGCTGAGCACTCAATTTGGACGAAATAAATGAGTTCACTTTATAAACCCCTCTCCCCTGGGGCTCCAGGGGGGAATAAGAGGGGCTAAAAATACATAAAATGCCGGCATAATTCTGGCCTACAACCAAGACTTCTATAACTTAAAAGTACTTTTCTTAACAAGACCAAATCTCCACCCCACACCCCCCCACCTTGATTTCCTTCCCAACCAGACACCCATCCCATTATCTGTCTCACCATCCTCCAGAGAAGCACCTCAGAGAATCAGGATAAAAAGTTCTGTGTTTTCAAAGTTTTCAAAGGAAAAGACTGAACCCAAAGATCACTCAAGACAGGATAGACAAGAGGCAAAACAGGAGTAAAACTGTGTTCATCATTGACTAGCAGCTCTGTTCCCGACAGCCAAACTGTGGAAACAACCCAAATTCCATCCACCAATGAATGCGTGAACAAAATGCGGCAGATCCATACAATCCATACAATGGCACACATACATACGTTTTTCATCCGCCACCACTTAAGAGTGATCTTAAGTTCCTATTCCTGAAAGGTAACCTGGTTAGGAAATGTAGGTCCTAAACCCTGCGGTGTGTTGAAACTCACCAAACCAGAGAGTTGAATCACCTCTTAAATGAGCTGCTAACAGGCAGGGTGGTGGTCTGATGGGCTCTGACGCCTTTCGTTTAGGGAAGCCTGAGAAATGCAAATGCACAGTGGCTGGTGGGGCTGAGAGTAGGGATGGGGGAACTCTCTCTCTCTCTCTCTCTCTCTCTCTCTCACACACACACACACACACACACACACACACACACACACACACTTTGACTTAGAGCCATAGACCTCTCTTCCTTTACCATTCTTGCTTTCCTTGAAAAATGGCTCATCTCCAGCAGGCCAATTTGCCTGGAAGAGCCCCCTGGATCTATGAAAATCCATGAGTTTATCATGGCATTCACTGTAGAAAAAGCCTGACAAACTCATCTGTCACCATTTGAGGTGGCCATGACACCAACTTCT
Organism: Phoca vitulina; assembly: GCF_004348235.1. Taxonomy (NCBI): domain Eukaryota; kingdom Metazoa; phylum Chordata; class Mammalia; order Carnivora; family Phocidae; genus Phoca; species Phoca vitulina. Next base: position 8,925,236 of record NW_022589749.1, read on the forward strand.
TACTTTGAAAATTAGTCTTTAAAAGGGAAAGAATTGAGAATGCATACTGTCTTTTCAGGAGGAACTGTGTTTAAGGGTAGCTGCAGCTGATGAGGGAAAACCCTGCCCCCCCCCCAAAAAAATCCAACTCAGTGATGTAAGCCAATTATTTCTCAATCATACCGGGGTGGGGGGAGGGGAATGCTAGCTAATTCACAAGGGAGGGATGATAGACTTTAAAGTTTTATTTTCATCTCCTGATAAAATTATCGATACAGGAAAGAATGATCATGTGGTACTGAAACCATTGGTGAATGATGGAGAGAAGCAGGGGGCCAACGTTTCCCCTTCCAGATTATTCTCTGGAGGAAAGGACAAACCTAACTGAATAATGGGGTATCAGATCACTATCACCTTAATCCACAACCTATGATACTGAACTTTAACCAAGCCTTCAGATCTACTTTCCAGTTTACAGAAATTACAAGAGATAGGGGGAAAGTCACAGGACACAAGGAAGCAATCAGACAAATGCATATAGTGGGATATTCTGCAGGACACATGGTTCTGTCTTCTCTACAAATCAATGTCCTGAGAAAGGTCTGGATCGAAAGAGAATTGCAAACAGATTCAATGTACGGTCCTGGATGGGAGCCTGGTCTGGATAAAGCATCTGCAAAGGATAATTTGGGAAATCTCAATATGACCGGGCATTAGGTGGCATTAAGGAATTGTAAATTTTGGTACATGTAATCACACGATTTTAGCTGTGTAGAAAAATATTAGTCTTTTGCAGAGATGCAAACTAAGTATTAAGTATGTAGGGGCAGAATGTCATGATGCCCATAACTTTCTAAAGAATACTTCACCATAAAAAAATAAAGTGAGTTCAAAAGAAGTAACACCCACCACTTCACACCCATTAGGATGGCTATTATCAAAACCAGAAAGTCACAAGTGTCCTCAAGGATGTGGAGACACTGGAGACCTTGTGTACTCTTGGTGAGCATATAAAATGACGCAGCCACTATGGAAAATGGCACGGCAGTTCCTCAAAAAATGAAACGTACAATTACCGTATGATCCAGCAATTCCAGTTCTGGGTGTACATCTCAAAGAATTGAAAGTAAGGACTCAAAAGGATGTGTATACACCCATGTTCACAGCAGCATTATTCACAGTAGCCGAAGGTGGGAACAACCCAAGTGTCCACGGGTGGATGAATAAATAAACACAATGTGGTCTATCCAGACATTGGAATACTGTTCGGCTTGAAAGGGGGACTCTGACACCTGCTACAACCTGGATGAACCTCAAGGACATTACGCTGAGTGAAATAAGCCAGTCACAAAAGGGCTAATATCTATCATTCCACTAACATGAGGTACCTAGAATTCATAGAAACAGTAAGTAGAAAGGGAGTTGCCAGGGGCTGAGGGAGGAGGAACGGGGCCTTAGTGTTCAAGGGGTCTAGAGCTTTACTTGCAGATGACCAAAAAAAAAGCTCCGGCAATGGACGAGAATGATGGTTGCACAACCACACGAATGTACTTAATGCCACTGAGCTGTACACCCAAGAAAAGGTTCAAACAGTCAATTTTATGTTATATATTTTTCCTACAATTAAAAAAAATATGATAAAAATCAAAGAAAAAGAAATAAAGAACACCCTCCCCCAGAAGAACAGATCAATCAATAGGGAACACTCAAACCCACAAGCCGCTCGGCGGTACCATCCCGTCCTATAAACATTAACCAAGACAGAAATGAATCTAAATGATCTCAACTCCCTTCAAAGTGTTTTGCTGTTTCGTTATTTACGTGCATTGGTGGAGAAGGTCAGTGGTTTAGAGAGGTTTTACTATAGCTTTCACTTCTCACCTACCTTCCTCATATATAATTAAAGTTCCCCTCATCCCAACACAGGCACTTGCCCTTGTCACCTTTAGAACAAGAAGCCAAGTTAAACAATGCAAATATTTCACCTGTATTCACCTACTCGTGCCCTGGTTTTCTCTGGATCGCCTGAATTTGGAGAACACATTACCTGATAACATCATCATTTGGTAGCACACACATCCATCCTTCTAACAAAGCCAAATTATAGACTGGGGGGTAGTGGGGGGGGGAATTAAAGGACATGACAACGTATTCCCCATGTCAATGATCTAATATCCTCCTTTAAAAACGGGAAATATACGATGACATTGGACAAAAAGAAAAGTCTGAAGGATAGGCCATTGTTCCAGAAATAAAACCATGATAATGGCAGCCAATCATTTACAGTGCTTGCCTGGCTTTCTAATTACCCCACCAAAGGCAGGAGCCCACAATATTTCAATTGCTTTCCAAGAATTTCTCTTTGGCATTATTAACACAGGCAGCTGAGCAGGTTATCAGACTAAGAAAGAAATCCTCGGCTGCAGACTTTAATTACAGGTTATTTCAGCTGAACACTGACTTAAAGTTCCAATAAAGCGGTTCTAAAATGACACAGATGTTGGCTGAGAAATTCCAGGTGATTTCTAAGTCCGGTGGGATAAAGAAGGATGCTTAAATCTGAGGGAGGAAAGGGTCCAAGAGTACCAAGGAGCACTGACCATTCCACCTAGCATTCTTTCAACAGTTGGCTGGGACTGGGACATAAAAGTAACAGTAAGGAGAGATCCACATTCTCACCAAAGAGACACAAGTGGAAGAAAGACAGCCAAGAGCCTGAAACGGATGGAGTCCAATTTCATCTTTTAGAAGTGCTGGGAAAACCTTGCAATCGAGTTCATTCATTCAACAAACAGTTCCTGGGCCCTTGCTATCTGGGAGCAAGCATGCATGACGGGATACAAAGGAAGGGGCACCTGGATGGCTCAGTCGTTAAGCGTCTGCCTTCGGCTCAGGTCATCTCAGGGTCCTGGGATCGAGCGCCGCATCGGGCTCCCTACTCGCCGGGAAGCCTGCTTCTCCCTCTCCCACATCCCCTTGCTTGTGTTCCCTCTCTCGCTATCTCTCTCGTCAAATAAATAAATAAAATCTTTAAAAAAAAATGGAGAAGGAAAAAATTAATAAGATGAGCTCCAGTCTCAAGAAGCTGGTGGAGGCCACAAAATGCGACAGCCACGAGCCATTACCTCCCTTTGGCTGATGGACTACAGGGGGGACCAGTTACTGGAAACGCAGAAAGAAAAGCTGGAGGAGTCCACAAAATAGGAATTGTGGCCTTCAGAAGAAGGAAAGAGCCAACCTGCCGTGATCCCATGGGGAGGAAGCTGGGAGAATAAATACCTCAACCTCTTTCTCCTCCCATATTCCCATCTCCTGCTGGTACCTCCCATCGGCTGAGCCCAACCAGAAGCCAGAGAGGCAAGAAAGCCCTCTGATGGAGGCTGGAGAAGGCAGAAGAAGGCTGGGGAGGTGGGCTCTGGAGATACAACCAGAAAACATCCAGCCCAGGAAGCTTCCTGGTGAAGAAGGGGTTCGGTTGGGCTTAAGGTGAAAATTCTGTACATGGGGAAATAAGAAGGGCATTTCCAGAAGGGGAATAGCATGAGCAAAGACCAAGTAAATGGAAAATATGGAGTAATTCAGTTCCCCGGCAAAGTTGAGCAGACGAGAGAAAATCTCAAGATTCTACGGCAGAACCACAACTGAGGACTTGGGCACTCCAGGCCAGGTGAAGGACTTGGGACATGATTTAAAGAAGATGGAGGGGCGCCTGGGTGGCTCAGTTGGTTGGGTGACTGCCTTCGGCTCGGGTCATGATCTCAGGGTCCTGGGATCGGGCCCCGCATCGGGCTCCCTGCTCGGCAGGAGGCCTGCTTCTCCCTCTCCCACTCCCCCTGCTTGTGTTCCCTCTCTCACTGTCTCTCTCTGTCAAATAAATAAAGTCTTTAAAAAAAAAAAAAAAAAAGAAGATGGAGACTCATTGAAGGCTTACCAAGTTTATAGGCTGAATCGTACCCGCCCTAAAATCCACATGGTAAGGTCCCACCCCCAGGACCTCAGAATGTGACACAGGGTCTTTACAGAAGTGACTTAGTTAAAATCGGGCTATTAGGGCCCTAATTCAGTATGACTGGTGTCCTTACAGAAAGAGGAAATTTGGACACAGACACGTATATGGTGGAGAAACAACGTGAAGACACAGGGAGAAGACAGAACTCTTACCTACAAAAAGCCAGGAGGTAGAGCCACAGTACTGTCCTGCCTACACCTCATGTGCGGCGTGACTCTAGAAACTTCTACTGTCTGGCTTGGGTTCACTCCACCAAAAAGGGAGGACTCTGATGGGATCCTTGTCATCCGGCTCACCGGCAGGGACCACATCACATGGGCTCAGCCACTAACCAATCTGGAATTGGAGCTCACAAAAACCGGTCCAGAGACCTGGGTCCCAGCTTCCCCCTTCACCACCATGGTTTTCTTCCAGTTGGATTTTTCTGCTTGTTTTCATGTTGTATACAACACTCTTCAGAATGAGCAGGCCATGTTCGTGGGTATTCTTCGATCACAGGTTTTTGCTGCCCTCCTGGGAACGTGCTGGACTTCACCGATGACTCAGCTGTCACTGAGGAAAACCCTGGGGATTCCAGATGAGGGCCCCAGATTGTTTTTCACTTGGTTCCCCTCACTGTGTCCTCCCTGCCGTCCACTTGCTTCTCTTGCCTTCCTTTGTTCTGCTGGCCCCAGGGCTCCCACTGCCGGCCCCCTCCTGCCCGTGAGCATCACACATGCCCACTCTCGGAGGCGGCTCTCCCCTGGACCTTCCCTGCTCTCAGGAAGCTGGAAGGACTGGGCACCCCCTCCTCCTACCCTGAGCCCGTGGCCTCAGCAGCTTCAAACCCTTGGGGGCATAGTCTAAGGCAATGGTCACCCACAGCACCTAGGACTTCTCCCTGCAGGGCAGTGAGGAAGGGACACAGAAGGAGATGTACTTTTTCAAACCAGCCATTTCAGCACAGCCATCACTCCTACGGGGAGATGAAACCACAAGGGTCTTTGCTTGAGATGAAGTTTCTGCAACAGCCAATAGTCACCGAAGGATGGGAAATGTCTCTAAACTACTCACCCCCTTCCCTGCTCCAGGCCCTTCCTTCCGTGTCCTCTGTTTCTACAGAGAGCATCGCCAGTCTTCTGGGAGGGCAGATGCAGGGTCGTCGTTTACTTCTAAGTCATAATTACAAAAAATGACAATAGCTATCACAACCTGATGACCTACAGACAGCATCTCACAGCAATTCTGCGAAAAGGCACTATTAGCCATTTTTACAGACAAGTAAACTGAGGCTCAGAGTTGTCCACAACCACACAGCTAGTTTGTGGCAAAGCCAGGGTTTAATCCCCAGATGCATCTGACCCCAGAGCCCACCCTAGTCATGCATGAGAATTACCTGCAAAGTGTCAAGAAAGTGTAGATTCCCAGGCCCCACCCCAAACCTACTAAATCTCAGTGTCCCAGCCCAGGCCCAGGAAGCTGTATTTTTTTGTTTGTTTTTTGTTTTTTGTTTTTAACAAGTTCCCGCAGTAAAGCTGATGCCGCTAGCCTGAGGACTGGCTCTCACTAGACCACAATGCCTTTCTGGGAAACTACCTGACCCTGAGGAGGCAACAATAAAAGGCCTTCATTATCGTCATCCTCCTCCTCTTCCTCCTCCTCCTTAACTTAATTACTCCAGGGGTGACAGGAATTGAGAGCAGGGCAGAGAAAGAACAGGAAGTACACAGGGCCCCTTTTTACTGAATTATGTGCCCCTCCTTCAGGTAAAGTCTGCGTGTCACTCCAGAGGGACCCCACACTTCTCAGGCCTCCCACATCTAAGTGACCAACTACAGAGGAAGGGGAAAAGAAACAAAGTAGAACCAAGGGTAACACAGACATCAGGGGTGTGTGTGTGTGTGTGTGTGTGTGTGTGTGTGTGTGTGTGTGTGT